>NC_053025.1:383688359-383863394 GCF_003073215.2 Triticum urartu | reverse complement strand
GAATTCATAATCCTTATCAGTAACAAAGATAGGTGAAGTAGCAAAAGCAGGGTCAGGTTTCATTCTAGCATTTAGAGATTGCTTACTCCATTTAGCTAATAATTTTTTAAGTTCAGTTCTATTTCTGCAAGCTAAAATAGCTAAAGAAGCATCTTGATCAAAAACATAACCCTTAGGAATAGCATGTGGTTCTTCATCATCACTTTCATCAGTATCATCAGATGCAATATTTTCAATTTCTCTAGCCCTAGCAAGTTGTTCATCAAGAAAAGCACTAAGTGGCATAGTAGTATCAGGCATAGAGGTAGTTTCATCATAAGTATCATGCATAACAGAAGTGGCATCATCAATAACATGTGACATATTAGAACGAATAGTAGAAGCAGGTGTAGGTGTCGCAAGCTTACTCAAAATAGAAGGTGAATCAAGTGCGGAGCTAGATGGCAGTTCCTTACCTCCCCTCGTAGTTGAGGGATAGATCTTAGTTTTTGGATCTCTCAAGTTCTTCATAATGATAAGCAGATATATATCCCAAGTGACTCAAAGAATAGAGCTATGCTCCCCAGCAACGGCGCCAGAAAATAGTCTTGATAACCCACAAGTATAGGAGATCGCAACAGTTTTCGAGGATAGAGTATTCAACCCAAATTTATTGATTCAACACAAGGGGGTCCAAAGAATATTCTCAAGTATCAGCAGCTGAGTTGTCAATTCAACCACACCTGGAAACTTAATATCTGCAGCAAAGTGTTTAGTAGCAAAGTAATATGATAGTAGTGGTAACGGTAGCAAAAGATAACAGTAGTAAAAGTAGTGTTTTGGTATTTTGTAGTGATGATAGCAATAGCAACGGAAAAGTAAATAAGCGAAGAACAATATATGGAAAGCTCGTAGGCAATGGATCAGTGATAGAGAATTATGCCGGATGCGGTTCATCATGTAACAGTCATAACCTAGGGTGACACAGAACTAGCTCCAGTTCGTTGATATAATGTAGGCATGTATTCCGAATATAGTCATACGTGCTTATGGAAAAGAACTTGCATGACATCTTTTGTCCTACCCTCCCGTGGCAGCGGGGTCCTTACGAAAACTAAGGGATATTAAGGCCTCCTTTTAATAGAGAACCGAAACAAAGCATTAACACATAGTGAATACATGAACTCCTCAAACTACGGTCATCATCGGTAAGTATCCCGATTATTGTCACTTCGGGGTTAACGGATCATAACACATAATAGGTGACTATAGACTTGCAAGATAGGATCAAGAACACTCATATATTGATGAAAACATAATAGGTTCAGATCTGAAATCATGGCACTCGGGCCCTAGTGACATGCATTAAGCATAGCAAAGTCATAGCAACATTAATCTCAGAACATAATGGATACTAGGGATCAAACCCTAACAAAACTAACTCAATTACATGATAGATCCCATCCAACCCATCACCGTCCAGCAAGCCTATAATGGAATTACTCACGCACGGCAGTGAGCATCATGAAATTGGTGAAGGAGAATGGTTGATGATTACGATGGCGATGAATTCCCCTTTCCGGAGCCCCGAACGCACTCCAGATCAGCCCTCCCGAGAGGTTTTAGGGCTTGGCGGCGGCTCTGTATCGTAAAACGCGATGATTTCTTCTCTCTGATTTTTCTCCCCGAAACTCAATATATTGAGGTGGAGTTGGAGTCAGAGAGGCAACAGGGGGCCCACGAGGTAGGGGCGCGCCCCCCACCCTCGTGGCAAGGTGGTGGCCCCCTGGCCTTCATCTTTGGCAGGTATTTTTCTTATTTTCTGAAAAGTGTTTCCGTAAAGTTTCAGGTCATTCCGTGAACGTTTGCTCCTGCACATAAATAACACCATGATAATTCTGTTGAAAACAGCGTCAGACCGGGTTAGTTCCATTCAAATCATGCAAGTTAGAGTCCAAAATAAGGGCAAAAGTGTTTGGAAAAGTAGATACGTTGGAGACGTATAAATGGTCATCTCCATGACCCGGTGATACGCCTAGTTGATGTGAGACTATCTTCCCCCTTTTTGTCTTCTCCGCAACCACCACTCTATTCCACCTATAGTGCTATATCCATGGCTCACGCTCATGTATTGCGTGAAGATTGAAAAAGTTTTGAGAATGTCAAAAGTATGAAACAATTGCTTGGCTTGTCATCGGGGTTGTGCATGATTTAAATATTTTGTGTGGTGAAGATAGAGCATAGCCAGACTATATGATTTTGTACGGATAACTTTCTTTAGCTATGTTATTTTGAGAAGACATAATTGCTTTGTTAGTATGCTTGAAGTATTATTATTTTTATGTCAATATGAACTTTTGTCTTGAATCTTTCGGATCTGAATATTCATACCACAATTAAGAAGAATTACATTAAAATTATGCCAAGTAGCACTCCACATCAAAAATTCTGTTTTTATCATTTACCTACTCGAGGACGAGCAGGAATTAAGCTTGGGGATGCTTGATACGTCTCCAACGTATCTATAATTTTTGATTGCTCCATGCTATATTATCTACTGTTTTGGATATTATTGGGCTTTATTATCCATTTTTATATTATTTTTGGGACTAATCTATTAACCGGAGGCCCAGCCTAGAATTGCCGTTTTTTGTCTGTTTTAGGGTTTCGAAGAAAAGGAATATCAAACGGAGTCCAAACGGAATGAAACCTTCGGGAACGTGATTTTCTCAACGAATAAGACCAGAGAGACTTGGACCCTACGTCAAGAAATAAAACAGGAGGCCACGGGGTAGGGGGCGTGACTGCCTACCCTAGGCGCGCCCTCCACCCTCGTGGGCCCCCTGTTGCTCCACCGACGTACTCATTCCTCCTATATATATCCACGTACCCCCAAACGATCAGAACGGAGCCAAAACCCTAATTCCACCGCCATAACTTTCTGTATCCACGAGATCCCATCTTGGGGCCTGTTCCGGAGCCCCGCCGAAGGGGGCATCGATCACGGAGGGCTTCTACATCAACACCATAGCCTCTCTAATGAAGTGTGAGTAGTTTACCTCAGACCTACGGGTCCATAGTTAGTAGCTAGATGGATTCTTCTCTCTTTTTGGGTCTCAATACAATGTTCTCCCCCTCTCTTGTGGAGATCTATTCGATGTAATCTTCTTTTTGCGGTGTGTTTGTTGAGACCGATGAATTGTGGGTTCATGATCAAGTCTATCTATGAATAGTATTTGAATCTTCTCTGGATTCTTTTATGTATGATTGGTTATCTTTGCAAGTCTCTTCGAATTATCAGTTTGGTTTGGCCTACTAGATTGATCTTTCTTGCAACGGGAGAAGTGCTTAGCTTTGGGTTCAATCTTGCGGTGTCCTTTCCCAGTGACAGTAAGGGCAACAAGGCACGTATTGTATTGTTGTCATCGAGGATAACAAGATGGGATTTTCTTCATATTGCATGAGTCTATCCCTCTACATTATGTCATCTTGCTTAAGGCGTCACTCTGTTTTTAACTTAATACTCTAGATGCATGCTGGATAGCGGTCGATGAGTGGAGTAATAGTAGTAGATGCAGGAAGGAGTCATTCTACTTGTCTCGGACGTGATGCCTATATACATGATCATACCTAGATATTCTCATAACTATGCTCAATTCTGTCAATTGGTCAACAGTAATTTGTTCACCCATTGTAGAATACTTATGCTCTCGAGAGAAACCACTAGTGAAACCTATGGCCCCCGGGTCTATCTTTATCATATTGATCTCCTACTACTTAGTTATTTACTTTGCCTTTATTTTACTTTGCATCTTTTATCATAAAAATACCAAAAATATTATCTTATCATATCTATCAGATCTCACTCTCGTAAGTGGCCCTATAGGGATTGACAACCCCTATTTGCATTGGTTGCGAGGATTTATTTGTTTTGTGCAGGTGCGAGGGACTTGCGCGTAGCCTCCTACTGGATTGATACCTTCGTTCTCAAAAACTGAGGGAAATACTTACGCTACTTTGCTGCATCATCCTTTCCTCTTCGGGGAAAACCAACGCAGTGCTCAAGAGGTAGCAGTAGTGTCAAGAAACGTCTTACATTATGGGACCGAGGAAGTACAACGTAAATAACATGGTAATGTAGACTCCTGGACATGATAACTTAGGTAAAAACACTACGATAACTTTGATCCGTGATTTTTTTTGTTGTTGAAAACATACTCTGATAACTTTTTGTGTAAATATCATGATAATATAGGCTCCCAGTCTTGATAACTTAGGTACAAACAGCACGATAATTTTGACCCGTGTTTATTTTGAAACATACCACTGATATTTTCTCGTGTAAATAACATGATAATATACGCTCCCAAACATGATAACTTAGATACAAACACCGCAATAACCGTGACCCATGTAAAAAAGTTGTTTGGAAACATACTCCGGTAGCATTTGTATAAATACATGGTAATATAGGCTCCGGGGGGGTACTTTGTGTGCAAATAGCACGGTATTGTACACACAGTAAAGTTGATAACTCACTACACCCACCATAACTTTTGACCCCGAGATAAAAGTTTGTTGAAAACATGCCCTGATAACTTGTCTGTAAATAACATGGTAATATACATACAACAGAGCTGATAACTTACCTAATCCAGACATGGTAACTTTCTGACCAAGAAAAAAATTTGATAAAAAATACTTCCCAATAACTCATGTGTAAACAACATGATAATACACACACATGAGAGCTGATAACTCATATACAAATATCGCGGTGATTTTTTGACCAATGAAATGAAAACTGTTGAAAAACAGAAAGTTTGACATTACTTTGATTTAGAATAGCGTGCTTACTTTAATTTCTCATATTCCGATAACTTTTGTGTAATATGGTAATATACACAACAAGCTGATAACTCACTGCAAACGTCATAATCACTTTTTGACCCTGAGATAAAAGTTTATTGAAAACATACCCCGAAAACTTTTGTGTAAATGACACGGTAACTTATGTATGACATACGTGATAACTTATGTAGTCTAGATGTGGTAACTTTTAGTCCAAAATATTTTTTATCAAAACATACCATCATGGGATCTAGTTTCGAAGATCTCGATTTTTTTTGTGAAGACGGTTTTTCAAACAGAGCGACGGTTTGAGCTACAAAACATGTTGAAGTTTGAAAAAAGAAGAATTTGGGATGACATCCGTTTTTCGTCCTCTAGTGCATATATGTATGTAATTAGATAGAGGGGTGCACGTGAAAGGAAAATTAATCATTTTAATGCATGAATGTATATAATTAGAATGAAGTAAGGATCGTTCTTGTCTATTGTTAAAATCTAAACGTTTGGTAGTTATAAAAGTCCTTCTTAATAATAAAACTCATCTCCGCTGCAGCATCTATCAGTGTACATGGTGGCGTTATTCGTGATATATTCTTTAGCAACAGGAATCCTGACCGATGCTTATGGTTGTGTCTACGCTTGGAGCAGACGGCCAACTATATTAGTCATGTGTGGCTATGTATTTTGCCTCCATTAGTGCGTGCGTGTTGTCGGTTGTGTACATCCTATACCTATGCACAAGTAGAGTGTGAACTTGTTATGCTTGTATCAGATGTTATGAAACATTAAAACCGTCATTTGCCCCAAAAAAGGGTAATCTTCATGTCAGCAACCTCGTGCCAACCAAAAGAAAAACAATTATATATGTTTTTCACGCTTTTCTGTTAAAAGTTCAAGAATGAAATAAGTGGCTTTCAACTTTTTAGTGGCGGCATTGTGTGTGTCATGCACTTCTTGGAGGCGCCCCCCGGGGCGTTCAGGTGCTCGGTTAGAGGAACTGCACATACAGGGGATGGGACAGTGGCAGCTTGTGTGTTTGCAAAGAAGGAGCGGCGTGGCATCTGGCACGTCGACAATGGTGGGTCTTGGCGGCTTGGAGCAGCGGGGTCTCGGCGGTGGGCGCGTGATGATGGACGGGCGCAGGATGGTGGCATTGTCTGGCGTCGATGACAACTAGGCCTGACAAGGTCGATGCGTCAGTACAACTTTGAATATGGATCGGTGAAAGATGGCGGTGGCGACTTCTGAGAGTGCGCCGGAGTGTTGTGTGTCCCAGATCTGACAATGTGACTTGGTTGGGGCCTCCGGTTTTAGATGTTAGACTGTGGTGAGAGATTTGTTTGGTATTCGGCTCGGACGATCGACACTCCTTCATCGAGTGGATAGGAGTAGCGACATATGTTGTCAAGATGACAGCTTCAGATGTACGTATTACTTTGTAAGGTTTTTATGAATAATTAGTAAAGTGGCTGCATGCATCGTCCAGATGTAGTGGCAAAGCCAGGAAATTAAGATTAGGGAGGCCAAATGACACAAGATTTTGATTGGAGGGGCCAAACTATACTTATGCATGTGTCTTTTTTCCTAATTTCTGCACTGTTCATCTTCAAACTAATAACAAATCAGAGATATTAGAGGGGAGGGGGGGGGGGGGGGGGGGGGGGCAGGGCCCTGCTGGTCCCCTGGCTCCGCCACTGCCTAGATGTAGAGACCGGAGTCTTACACCTTTTTTAAGAAAAGAAAAAACACTTTTTAGCGTTTTAATGAAACTGAACATGAAAACATGAGAGCGCGGCTATCGATGAGATGGCTACATGTTTTTGATATTACTTCCTCCGCCCTGTAATATCTTGCAAAATGATTTTATATTCTAGGCAGAGGAAGTATTAAGTAAGAGAATTGAGAAGATAGCAACAATAATTCATACTTCCTTTGTTTCAAATTACTTATGTTATACATTTGTTTAGATACAAATGTGTCTAGATATGTTTTAGGATTAGCTACATGTGTATCTAGACAAATTTAAAACAAGTAATCTGGAATAGAAGTAAATATGGAAATCAGAAGGTCACGTGAGTGACCACCGGGGATACCACTATATAGATATGGAGAGGGAGCTCCAGCCTTCTCGCCTTTCTCGGTGTTCAATGCTCTTAAGCCACAAACTCTCTCTTCCTCTCTGCTGTCTCTCTCGCCCCGCTTCTACTGGGAGATTGTGCTGCGGTGCGAGAGAGAGATGATGTCGAGGGAGCGCAAGAAAGCGGCAGCTCTGCAGGAGAAGCTGCAACTCCTTCGCTCTCTCACCCACTCCCATGCTGTAATTGATCCATCCCCTCCCCTTAGTTTCTCAATTTCTGTCCCAGTTGTGCAATCTCCACATATGTATATGCCTTTTTCGCCTAGGAGCTGGTTGTGCGATCTTCATCATGCCTGCTAGCTAGCTCTTTCTTTCTGGGCAACTTAATTAAGTAGATGGATGTGATGCGTGGCTGCAGCTGAGCAACACGTCCATAATCATGGACGCCTCCAAGTACATCAAGGAGCTGAAGCAGAAGGTGGTGATGCTGAATCAGGAGATCGCTTGCGCGGCGCAAGACTCGTGCAGCAGACAGACCACCTACCCGACGGTACGTACGCATGAATGCTTGATTTGTTTCTTATATACTCCGTAAAGAGGGAGTAAAGAAATATAAAGAGTGTTTAGATCACTACTTTTTAGTGATCTAAACGCTCTTATATTTCTTTCTTTACAGAGGGAGTAAAAGAGTAGCACACATGCTAACACAAGGCAGGGAGATTTGGATTGAAACAGTAGGAGTACACTACACACATACATATGTAGATGTAGGACCGCTCCTACACACATGCATAAAGCTTCCAAAACCCTCCCTGCATTTATATCGATCTGGTACGTACCCGCATGCAGGTGAACGTTGAAACCCTAGGACACGGGTCGTTCCTCGTCAATGTGTTGTCAGACAAGAGCTGCCCGGGGCTTCTGGTTTCCATCCTGGAGGCCTTCGACGAGTTGGGCCTCAGCGTCCTCCAAGCCACGGCCACTTGCGCGGATACTTTCCGCCTAGAAGCCATAGGAGGGGAGGTAACAACAAGCTAATACGCTATGTACCAAAATATATAACTAGCCTACAGAAACGTCTTATATTTTGTTGATATATGATACGGACTGACCAAAAGAAGAAAATAAATTAGCTACTGTATATATGTAAGCCAGATGATGATTTCCACTCTATCCATGCAAACGTGCAGAACCTGGTGGAGAACGTGGATGAGCACGTCGTGAAGCAGGCCGTGCTGCGGGCCTGCTCCTCGCACAGCGGCGGCGGCGGCAACAAGCAAACATAGCGCAAGCTAGCAGATCCTCGCCCTCGCCCTCGACCGTCAAGCATCTCAATAACATATAGTATTGGTTAATCTGGTCTATTGATTCTCCCTCTCTCTATATATATCATATATCTCCCTACCGTTCCTTCCTTGTTCGTCTACCGGTGATGGATGAATGATGAGGTGCCTATTCTCGATCGAGTAATGTTGTTAGTCATGATGCATGCAAGGCGGGGCATAATATGACCACGCATGCATCATGATTAAGGCCTTGATCATGTAACACATGCATGTGCTGTGAGGTCTGGAAGCTAAGAGCTAAACGGTTGGAGCCTTGTGTCGTACGTATCATATATGTACTCTTTCTCAAAAAAAAAAATGCAGGATGTACATGTCCACCTCCATCCATGAACCTGATGAGATCATGCATCAGGGCCTGACGACGCATGCATGCGATGCACGAGCACAACAGTTGTTGCATGGATAATAAAGCTCTTATCCGGGGAAAAAAAGATAATAAAGCTCTAGCTAGCTAGGCTCCGAATCTAATCTGTAGTGACTGAAAGCAGACGAATATGGAGGGAGCCCAATGGCTTCACAAGTAGGAGTAGAATAGTAAGCAACAGTAGGTGTGCAACCCTCAAGATAGTTTGAATAAAAGAGGAAGGGCAAAAGGCGAGGTTCCAAAAACAGAGGAAAGCAGCGAATGAGAGAAGGCCCGGCCGTGCATGCTGATTGATTTAGCCCGCGGTCACCCTCACACCTGCATGCCAAGGCAACGATAGGTAGAGAGGGTGAGGTCGGCCGATGGCAATGGCATTGGGGCGAGGAGGAGGGAGCACAAGGGCCGCTGTCTTGGTGCGTTGGCTAATACTCCCTCCGGTCTTTTTTACTCTACACATTGGATTTGCCGAAAGTCAAACTTTGCTAAGTTTAACCAAATTTATATTAGAAATTATTAACATCTATAATATCTAATAAATATAATATGAAAATATATTCCAAGATGAATCTAATGATATTGGTGTTGTTATGTGAATGTCTATAATTTTTTATATAAACTTGGTCAAAGTTGGATGAGATTGACTTCAGACAAACCTAATATACAGAGTAAAAAGGACAGAAGGGAGTACGTACGTACTCCTACTAAGCTGGCTGGCTACCCGTGAGAGATGACACGGGTGTGCTTCACGCGACGCCCTGACCTGCATCAGTATTTACCAGGCCCAGCTGGGCATGAGTGTAACAGTTTCCAGCTCCGGCGTCCAGAGCGTAGCCAGAGACCGCCTCCGGGCGCGCATTTGTCATGTCATGTGTTTGTGTTGTGTTGGCTTCCCCTGTCTATCTGTCTGTCCGTCCGTCCGGCACCGGCACTGGCACTGGCAGCCAGTCCGGCGCCCTTATGCCTCACGAGAGGGATTTTCGCGTGGCTCCATGTACGTGTGGCCCTGCCATCGCCCTTGTCGTCGTCGGGCTCGGACTCGGGCCCTATCCTACCTCCCCTGGCCCCTAGCCTCTGTTCCAGCGGCCTTGGACGGACACATACAGGGTGTGTGCTCCCCTGGCCCGTAGCCTCTGTTCCAGCCTTGGACACATAAAGGGCTGTTGCTCACGAGGCGACAATCAGGGCACTCAAACTCTGAGCAGGTCATGCCCCGGGGGGGATGCATGACTCACCACTCATGATGTGACGCTCGCTTCACCCATGGCCATGGATCAGGCTTCAAATCAACGGCCAAATGTACCCTAAATTATAATGTTTGTAAACGACTAACATAGTATATAGGTGACTGGTTATATGAAATCAAGACAACCAACGAAAACTGCATATTGGTAATGGCCGCTGAAAATGGTTAATGAATACCCCTACTTTTCATCGCCATAGTAAAACAAACAATTATATACTACAACCTCTGTTCCTAAATATAAGACGTAACAGAGGTCGTACTTGTAAGGAGGGAACAAAACTAGGCACTCAATCAAATCAAATCCAATCCTTGATATTGCATCAAAATACTTTTGGCAAGTTTGATGAAAGGGGAGCAAAAAATTCAACACTTACAGTCTGCAGGTTTTCCTAGTCTGGTCAATGAATGGCTCAGGCTCTCACAGTGTTAGATAAACGGCATTGCCTCCCAAAAAAGTATTGCTCCTGTATGGAGGATTGCCTGAGAAAAACATTACTTAAGGGTGTGTGGTTTGGTTCCTCATCCACTTCGTCATCAGCTTGATAAAGACAAATTAGCCACTGCCAGTATTCTTTCGAGCCATTTTTACCCGGTCGTAATCGTCTTTCCATGCTCTATAAGCTGTCCTAACTTCATCCAGCTGAGGATCTGGTATGCTGGTGAAGTGGTCCAAGTTCTCCACCCATTCTTGCCACGGAGGCAGGGATGCATCCAGGAATTTTGCTAGCTCAGGCACAAGAGCCGCCTTGTAGAATTCCATTACACCCTTCTTGATTTCTTCAGATTCATTAATTGACTGGATGCCAGGCCGAACAATACTCCCGTGCTTGTTCCTTGTGCAGAAACTGTTATCTCTGAGGATCAGAACTTCGGATGGGGCGATTGGTAAAACAATGCGAGAAAACTTTGCAAGCGAAAGTTCTATAATATCTTTGGGTAGTAATCCACGCTTCACTGCCACCGCGGTACCAACCATTTTCCGGATCTGAGGTCAAGAAAAGGAATAGCATCACTGAAAAGTCAGAGATCTGTATGCATAATACTTCTACTGTTAGGATAAACATTCATCTCAAACATCATGCTAGTTTAGTATATCAGCAATGAATTCTACATCCTAAAACCTGAACTAAGCTAGTCTACTAGTTATGCATACATTTAACAAAGGACTAGTTTATTGACACTAAATGCTGAATACTACTCCCTCCGTTCACAAATATAAGATGTTTTGGATATTTCAATATGGACTATAGTCACTATACAGTATACACGCACTGATATGAGTGAACAAACACACTAAAATGTGCCTATATACATCCGATTCAGAAAAAAGTTAGAAGATCTTATATTTGTGAACGAAGGGAATACTGTTTAGTAACCACATATCCAACTTAGAGAGAGCTAGTTAGTACCACTCAAAAAAAAAGAGAGCTAGTTAGTGAAGAGGGATTGGGCAATGGGCATTACCAATAGAGCTTTGCTACATCTACAAGTAATTACGGGGTGAAGGGGCCGCCCTTCATTGGATATTAATGGGGGGCACAGGGCCCACCCCCTAAAATTCAGAGGGGGGGGGGGAGTTTTGATTAAGAGACGAGGGAGTCCATAAGTTTACATATAAATCGTTCGTAATGTTACAGTATATGTGGATTGCACTAGCCCTTTCCATCAGTTCGGACTTTTGGTTGCGTTGGCTAGTGCATGAAGCTTAACATGGTATCAGAGCTAAGGTCTTGAGTTCAAGTCCTGATTTGTGCAATTTATCTAAAAATTGCCGATGCCCCCCTTTGTGTCCACGTATAGGCCTCTTGAGTCATACGTGAGTTTCGCGCGCCGTCGCTCTCTTCCGGTTGCACGTGTTGACTTGTCTTCCCCGTCACACGTGAGAGGGGGTGTTACAGTATATTTGGATTGCACTAGCCCTTTCCATCAGTTCGGACTTTTGGTTGCGTTGGCTAGTGCATGAAGCTTAACACGTAAGTCTAGCATTTTTGTTATCAATATACCATTCAATTGACAACACAGAAAAATAACTAAGCCTAGAAAGAAAGTCTATAAAAACGTTAGCATCATCTTGTGAATTTAGCTTTCATTGATGAGTATTTCTTCATAGACTCTGCATACCTGATGTAGCATAAAAGATGCTCCACATATCGTCAGTTCCACAAATTGAACTCCTGATGAACTCCGCAACTCTCTACATGAGCAGGTGAGGATATCTCTGAAGTGTGATGCACTTAGTCTGTCATTGTCATTAGGCTCATGGAGCCATCTAGCTTGAATTTGCACATGACTCTCAGGAAGTTCAGGATTATCCATATTACAATTATCTTCTGGTGCACTAGAATCAAGTATTGATGGAGAGTTTAAGTATTCCTCATCTATATCAGAAGTGGTTCCATCTCCAGAAGTGCTTTTGTCCGCAACCATTTCGGAGGGGATGGAATGCGCTGTTGTGCTTGTTTCTTTGGCCCTTCGGTGTGCTCCAGCTAGAACTTTTCTATACTTCGCACGAGCAGTGTAATTATGAAATGGGTGGTTTCCCTGCAAGTAGGAACAGTATAATGAAGCTTGTGCAGAAACAATTGAATGAAAAGTGAATGGGTAAAATTGTTATCTGATCATATCTGCCTTAAATGTGCTGTACAAAAATGGTAATCATTCGCATGGCAAAAATTTATCCAGCAATGACCCATAGAAATACCTGCACTTGGGGTTATATGCATGATTTGTCTTAGACAGGGAGGGGAATGTGAAATGTGGAAATATCACCTGGACCTGGTTGGGCAGGTCATTTACAGATTTATATTAATTCTGGAAACTGTATAACCGAAGATTACATTGAACAAAACGTCCTCGGTTGCTCAGCTTTATTAATGTCACTCAGGCTGCAAGTGGGATTATACATGGGCGTCCCACCTTGAGCCCACTTGATCCCATTACATTAAGTGGAAATAACCAGAGATCCCAGTAGAACGTACAGAAATTAGGTGGGAACAAGTGGGACTCCACTTAGCAAATGCAAGCATGACTGAAACATACGGAGTAGTACACACTAATTTAGCTTTCACGGGAGGTCCGTCAGCGCGTGCGACCACGTCGCTGTCTCTGGCTACATGGATATTAGACTGAAGACTCAGTCAAGCCGCACCTGTCCACAATCTCCCCAGGACTCGCACCACCTCTAATCTTCAGTTAGCACGTACAGCCTGTACTCTCTAATTCAGATGTAATGCAATCACAATCCAAAGTTATCGAGTATCCTGGAGACCACCATGGAGGCATGGACGACCTCGTTTCCAGCACATCCGACCTGCAGTCGCCCTCCGCGGCCAGCAGCCGACCATGGAACACGCCATGGCGGTCCTCTCAGCAGACATCACCAATCAGTAGACCTGCCTGAAGGGCTTCTTGTACCAGAAGGACGGCGAGGTGCGCCGCCGCCGGCCACTACATGGTGCCTAACATCCGCCACATCTCATGGATGGTCGGCGACTCGCTTGCTATGGCCAAGAAGCTACCTGCTACACCTTGCGGCGTGGTGCCAAGAGGAAGTAGCAGGGGGTGCGGCGGCGGCAGCTTGATCGACGGTGGCGGTGGGAGCAAGTTGCAGTACCAGCATGATCGGCAGGGGCGATGGGCTCACGCTGCAGCACCCGCTCTATTCCTTAGTGGAGGAGAAACTATCGGGATTGGCTAGCTAATAGGGAAAGGTGGGCTCCCGGTGGGCTAAGTGGGATAACCCAATTATTATTTTTTCTATCCAATGGGATCCCACTAAAGCAATTTAAGTGGGATGGGCTAATTAGTCCCACTTAAATCCACTCCCACCTGCAGCCTGAAATGTCACCTTGTACTTCAATTTTTGTCTGGCAGATCACCTAAAATTGTTTAACTGGTCGCTGAAGTCCATTCAATGGTAAAGTAGGTAGAAAGTAACAAACTAGACCACAATGAAGCTACTGAACCTGCTAAATTATGCTATTACCCCCAGTATCCCGATTTTCATGGTTAATTTGCACTGCTCAGGTGTTTTCCATGTCAGTGTTTGTTATCATAGGCTGCAAGAAAGAAAATTCAGGAAGATGACAGGGTACAAATCATATTTAGTGGACTAACAGGTCAGATCTGATTATCCCTAGTGTAATCTTCTCTCTTATGTCAGTCTTATTCATCATATAGTTATATCAATATGTCTCCCCCAGCATATGTTTGTTATCAGATGATTCATCGAAGTATTCACAAACCCTGTTCTTCTGCACAAACAAGTCCACAGCATACAAAAGA
The DNA here is from genome assembly GCF_003073215.2 of Triticum urartu. NCBI lineage: Eukaryota > Viridiplantae > Streptophyta > Magnoliopsida > Poales > Poaceae > Triticum > Triticum urartu. The sequence goes on along the minus strand of NC_053025.1, from coordinate 383,849,250 downwards.
CATATTTAATCAAAAATTTACCTCAAAACATTTCAGTATGTTATTGAATTCAATTAAGTGCTCCTCCACTTCTCCAGAGCTACAACTGCTTTTAATTCCAATTATTTCAGCAGGCAGAAGATAGAAGTACTCCCGGTACAAGCATTCCCTTCTTACATCAAAACTCCTACGATCAAATGCAGACCATGTCATGGAAAAATGTTGTTGTTTATGCATAATATGTTTTCAAATTAAGGGGTTCCCCACAAATTTTCATTTCTGAAAAATTGATAAGACAAAACATCCACCATGTGTTCACCGAGATAAGATCCTGGCAGCATCCCCACATTCTCAATCAATACACTTATGCATAATATGTTAATGTTATGGCGCTGCTAGAAGGAGGGCGCGAGAGGGCCGGCCGGGGGCCTTTTGCCAACGGCCGGGCAAGAGGAAAGGGATTTCCTTCTTAATTCTTGCTTGATTAGATTGATACATCTCCTCTCTTTATAGAGAGGTTACTTGACTCCCAAGCAAGGCTTACTTGACCCCTAAGCAAGCGACCCTTATCTCTAATTAACCCTAAGACTAACGGGCTATACCGCCAGCCCAAGCCATTAGGCCCATTACGTACTCTAACACTACACCCCACCCGGACATGCAGCTTGTCCTCGAGCTGCAGCCTAACCAACTTATAACCATGACTCGACGCAACACAAACCTAACATCTAAAAACAAGCCTTTTACATCTCGGCTTGTTTTATTACTCTCAACCTGAAACGGATTGGGATGCTTTATTTTGGACCCCTTAACAAAAAGTGGACACCATCCGCACGTCGGACGTGCACGTGTACATCCACCTGGATCCCATGGACACCACCTGGACAAAAGGAGTGCATGTGTATGGCCACCTGGAAGTGGTCGCAAGAGCGACCAGCAGAGGGGCCCTCGCGGTGGCCGACGGCGGAATGCAGTGGTGCTACGCGGTGTGCTCCTGTCGGTGACACCCTGCCTTCTCCCCGCCGGACGGCTGTTGGTCTGCACCGCACACGAAAGAGTGGAGGGCTTGTGATGGAGAATGACGAGGAGGGGTGCGTCCCCCAACCGCCGATGTCGCAGACTTTGATGTCGCTGCCCGCGGGAAAAACAGCATGCCCGCCGCCCGTGGGGGAAACCGCATGCCCAAGATCCCCGACGCAGTGGACGAGATCGAGGTCCTTTGCGCAGCGAAGGGCAATTTGGAGGAGCGGCAGCTGTAGACCATGCATCTCCCGCACACGCTGACGCGCTAGGAGGCCGCGCGCGGCAGCCTGCAGCCTCACCGCCGCCGACACGTGGCGGGTAGTGATCCAAACCGGAAGCGGTGACGACGACGGCGGGAACTTGATCTGCTGGATGGGGACGCCCTGGGGAAGCGGTGATGGTGACGGCGGGAACTTAATCTGGTGGATCGGGACTCCCGCCGGCGCGGTCGATGTGGGACCGGAGCTGACCGCCGGTGGCTGCTGCAGCAGAGCGCCGGGCGCGGCAGAGGCCGCCAGGAGCGGCGGCTGCCACTGCAGCCAGGGCGGGGCGATGGTGGCTGTGGATGGCAGCTGCAACGGCCCGGCGAGCGCGGCGGGGACGCCTTGGGGCAGCAGCAGCGGCTGCTGCGGCAGAGCGCCGGGCGCGGCGGAGGCCGCCAGGAGCGGCGGCTGCCACTGCAGCCAGGGCGGGGCGGTGGTGGCGGTGGATGGCAGATGCAACGGCCCGACGAGCGCGGCGGAGGCCGCCGGGTGTGGCGGCTGCCACAGCAGCCACGGCGGCGCGGTGGCGGCAATGGGCGGCGCAGCCTGGTGCGGCAGCAGCCACGGCGGCGCGGTGGCGGCGATGGGCGGTGCAGCCGGGTGCGGCCTGTAGGACCCGGCCAAGAACAGGCGGATCTCCTGGACCGCCTGGGTTAGGTCCTGCAGCGCCCTGGACACCTCCGGGGTGAGGACGGCGGGGGCGGGCGCGATGGAGGATCCCGGCGCGGGCAGGAGCGGGGCGACGGTCGTGGTGGTCGCCGAAGGCGACGAGGTGACCGGCAGTGGAAGAAACGGGTTGGGCAGCGATGAAGACATGATCGAACCGAAGCTAGCTGATACCAAATTGTTATGGCGCTGCTAGAAGGAGGGCGCGAGAGGGCCGGCCGGGGGCCTTTTGCCAACGGCCGGGCAAGAGGAAAGGGATTTCCTTCTTAATTCTTGCTTGATTAGATTGATACATCTCCTCTCTTTATATAGAGAGGTTACTTGACTCCCAAGCAAGGCTTACTTGACCCCTAAGCAAGCGACCCTTATCTCTAATTAACCCTAAAGACTAACGGGCTATACTGCCAGCCCAGGCCATTAGGCCCATTACGTACTCTAACAGTTAAGTAGTTAACCATGGGACACCAGAAACATCCCCGGTACCTTTGAGCAGGCAAGATACTGAAAACTTTGATATTATCTGGTAAATTTGAGTTAATAAAGTTCGCAAGAGCAATGCCATCAGGATCCTTCTCCCATGCTCGATCAGGGATTTCCATCTTAAGAGAGATCATTGTAGCCAGTGAATGTACCTGAAATTAGTCCATGCTAAGCATGCATAAAAGCATTGTTAGCCAAAAGTAAACATATTTTTTCACTCAATTAGGAAATCCAAGAGGTTAAACTGTCAAGTCCTACCCCTTTATCAGTTCGGCTGCTCCTTTCCCAACCAACTTTTTGCAACTTTCCATAATTACTCTCAAGAATGCCCCCTGCCTTGAAGATGGCAGATTCCAAAACTGACTCAATGGCTACAGAAGAAGACGAGAACGTTTAATCAGCATTCACTAATCCTCTATGATGATACTTGACATAGAAACAAGGGTCAACTTAGAATCACCCTTTTTTGGCATCTGATTAATAACATATAGAATTCCTGGTGGAATAACTATACTTGTGCACCCATAAATAGCATTCATGTTATATACTTCCAATATCACTCTCATAATCAACTTGCCATAATGCCACAGAACAAAGCATGACGCCATGTATAATGTATTTCATGTTAATGGTAGAGGAAATTGCACAAATACACAACATTTGTTAAGTGACTAGAGGGACGAGTTGACTTGAGCTGAGCCAAGCCAAGCCAAGCTCAGCTCTCTGGAAAAATTATAATATTCAAAGTTAAAAAAATACAAAAATTATAAATCCTTGAAAATGTTTTTTTCTTTGAAAAACTTGAAAAGATCTGAAACAATTCCAGCAATTCAAGCCATCTTCGTTAATCAATCTGGGAATTTTTAGCCTATGTTGTTTAGCCATTGTAAAGTTTGGAGAGTTTTTGTAAGTCAACTCATCACGTTCATACAGAAAATGTCCAAAATTTAAAATGGCCAGGTAAAATAGGCTTAAAATTTTCCAGATTGATCAACGAAGATGGACTGATTTACTATAATCTTTTCAGTTTTTTCAATTTATTAAGATTTTTTGGAAATTTTGATTTTCTTACTTTGAATATTATAATTGGCTCGGCTCAAGCCAAGCCGTCCGTCTAGTCACTTACAGTGCGTTTGGTTGGGGGTAATTAGAGCTAGGGAATGGGAATTGAAGAGGTACGAGACTTCAAATCTATTTTTTGGTTAGGCGTCTGCTGCCCCATAGAGCTTGGGGGTCTGGGCGTGCGCGACATCGTACGCGCCGGACTCGCACTGCAGCTGCGCTGGTTATGGTTCTCTAGAACGGATCCCGAGCGAGTGTTGCAAGGGCTCGACCTCCAGTTCTCGCCCATGGAGCGCGCGCTGTTCTGGGCATCCACTTCCATGGTCGTCGGGAATGGACTGACCGCCCTGCTATGGGAGGACCGGTGGATCAACGTCCGCGAGCTCCTGCCCAATCTCTACGGCTGCATTCCCAAGCGACGGCGCACGGCGAGAACACTGGCGGACGGGCTCAATGGCAACTCCTGGGCACACGACATCCACGGCAACCTAGGCCTGCATGAGATCGCTCAGTATCTGAAGCTATGGCAGATCATGCAGCAAACCGAGCTTCCACCGCCCCGGACCAGCTGATCTGGAAATGGACGGCGAGCGGCACCTACTGCGCACAGTCCTGTTACTTGGCCACATTCCATGAATCGACCGCCTGCTACTCCTGGAAACTTATCTGGAAAAGCTGGGCGCCGCCGAGAGTCAAATTCTTTCACTGGCTGGCCAACCAGGACCGTTGCTGGACTGCAGAGAGGTTGGCCCACCCTGGACTGCAATATCACCCTCGCTGTCTCCTATGCGATCAAGAGCCGGAAACGATCCGACACCTACTGCTGGAATGCCCCTTCGCTCGCCAAGCATGGCACGAGGTCTTGGCCTGGCTTCGCATCCCAGCCCCAATACCCAACCGCGAGCCCTCACTCATGGACTGGTGGAAGCATGCTAAGGAAAACACACCGCTGATCCTTCACAAAGCCCTGAAATCCGTCGCGCTGCTCGTGCCCTGGATGGTTTGGAAGCCTAGGAACAGCTGCGTCTTCGACAACGCAATACCATCCATCAATACGCTTCTCGATAGAATCAAGGACGAGGCCTGCTCTTGGGCGGCTGCCGGGGCAGCTGGCCTCCTGCTTCTGCTACCACAAACTTGGGACGTGCACTGATCATGCTGTACTTCGTGTGTCCTCGGATGATTGTAACTAAACATCTATCTTTTCAATGAAGAAACGCAAAGGTCCTTTGTGTTTTCTTGAAAAAAAAATTGTTTGGTTAGGCAGATTGGGAATTCATAAGGGAATAGGCATGGTACTTGAGACTCCAACTCCCACCGTTTCATTAAACAGGGGAGGGTGTGGGAGTTGAAAGGGAATTGTTTTAGTGAGTCAATCTTAACCCTTCATCATAACTTACGTTAACTTCCCTTGTCTAGTCTCTCGTCAATTCCCACGAACCAAACAAGGGAATACAATTTCTCCTCAAATGCTAACACATACTCCCTCCATTCCAAAATAGATGACCCAACTTTGTACTATACAAAGTTGGGTCATCTATTTTGGAACGGAGGGAGTAATTCCTATCATGCGTCAAACAGAGGATTAGAGAATAAAATGATTCCTCCCACGTCTAATCTCAATACAACTCCCTAATCTAAACTCCCATTCCCCTTCCCAAATATTGCCAAACACGCTGTTAACACATGAGACCTGAACGTCATATTTCTCATTAAGTGATAAATTGGAATAATTTGTGTTTTTTGTTACTGACTAGTCCTAGAGTTGTGGTTTTTTGTTGAAATCCCTTAGAGTTGTAGTTTTTTGTTACCTCAACCCCAAATGTTGTGTATTTGTGCAATTTCCTCTAATGGTAATAACATACTTTATTTATTGCAAGAATATGTCACATTCCAAGCAGAGATCCCAAGTTCCCATAGAGAGAACGAATGATGACAATTGGATGCAACTAACATGAAACACATGTACTTCCCCAAAATGCATTTTTGAAATTCAAGCATCAAATCGCAATAAATAAATAAATAAATAAATAGCAACTGACATATCAACAACTCAAACGCATAGATCAACTAAGCTATAACAAAACAAAAGGGATTACTTGAATCCGCGCTGAGATCTCGCTGCTTCTGAAGACCTGGAAGAAAAAGACCAATGCACTGGATCAATGCCTCAAGCAAAGACCAACCCGGCACGCATCACAGTGATAGAAACCAACGAGCAAGGCATCCCATATAACCTCGGTACTCGCTGCCGACGTAGCCGACGCGGAGCACGACCCTCTTCTTGCGCGTAGACTCCCACCTCATCCCGCCACCTCCATCGCTGGAGCAGGTTGTAGGAGGAGCAGGAGGCGGGGTTGGCTGTAGAGAGGCGGCGCCGAGGGCGGGGGCGGAGGCAGAGTGCGAGAAGCATAGGGTGGTACGGAGGAACCTAGGGTTAGTGCACCGTGTGAAGATAGTGGAAGAGAAGGGTCTCCAGAGAAGCCACGACGACGTCGTGGCGGCGGCGGCGGCGGCGGCCATGGGCGAGGAGTGCGGAAGGTTAGATTATTATTTTTTAGTATAGGCCGGATTAGATCTGTGAACGGAGAGCAATAGTAGTCATTGGGCCTAGCATTAGAGTGGGCTCGAAGTTAAAGCCTTCTAATGTCACTGGCAAAGCTTAGGACCTGTTGGGAACGCAGCATAGGAAAAACACAGGTGATTCTCGAAAATTCACGCAGTTCGCCAGGTACATGCAAGGCCAAAGGCCCCTCCGACGGGTTTTTGCCAAAATTCACGTGAACGGCGCGGTCCGGCGGTACCGGGGTGGTTCTGCCGCTGCTATATGCCGAGATGAGCAGGGCAACTACCTTGGGAGCTTTTCACTGGTGATTGATGGATAGGTAGACCCTGTCATTTTTGAAGCAATTGCGTGCAGGAAAGCAATGGCCCTTGCGGAAGATTTGCTAGTACAAGACTTCGTAATCTCTTCAGACTGCAAACAGGTCGTGGAAGATATACGAAAAGGAAATCAAGGTCCTTATGGATCCATCATTACAGAGATAAAACTTTGAGCTACTAGTTTTAGATGCAGTTTTATTTTTAAAGGGCGAGCCGTTAATGGCGAGGCCCATAGTTTAGCTAAGCACTCTCTTTCCCTCGGTCCAGGACGCCATGTCTGGTTGGCTAATCCCCACGATCGAAATTGTATCCCACTCTATGTGGATTATCATCAATAAAGCTTAGCTTTCTCCTAAAAAAAGTGATTCTCGAAAAGAAAAAAGGAAAAACATAGGTGTTACTCAGAAAAAAAAGGAAAAAACACAGGTGTAAGAAAACACAGGGTGTCTAAAAAAAGGAAAAACACATGAGGATCCAATTTCTTCATGCCTATTCTTGATAGAGGGACTTTCATGCCTTTTGAAATCTATTGACGAGTCATTTAACTTGAGTGCAATTAGAGTTGCTGCTTCGGTTGTAAACCACTTATTATTCGCAGATGACAGCCTTCTATTTTTCAAGGCTAGTGTTGAGATTAACCAATTGTTGAACACATATTGTCAGGCTTCGGGAGAAATGATCAATCATGATAAATCATCGATCTATTTCAGCAAGGGGTGCCCAGAGAGTGTGAGAGAGGAGCTCAAGGGATATATTGAGACAAGGTTTGATCATGTGGATTGTTAATGGTGATTCAACAAAATTTTGGTCTGATAATTGGATCCCTAGAGATGTTATGACGAGGCCATATGCGAGGCGAACTAGTAACCCATGAGAGTTAGTATCTCAGTTAATATGTTATACTTTTGCAAGGTGGGACTTGACAAAGCTACATGAAGCTTTCCTTCCTATAGACATATCAGCCATACTACAGATTCCCCTATGCACAAGCAATGTGAGCGACACCTGGGCATGGAACTTCGAGAAAACGGGCAATTCACGGTAAGATCTACATACAGAATGATGATAGATACAAAGTTTCTGAGAGGGTCGTGGATAGATGGTACGGCGGGTTCCTCAAGCACCGACCGTGACGCTGCATCATGGAAGCTCCTGTGGAAAACTCTTGTTCTAGGAAAGTAAGGATGTTTATGTGGAGGTTAGCGAGACAATCCCTGCCCACAGAGGATGTTTGGGCTCATAGAAAAATGTCCCCGACATGTACGTGTGGACTTTCTGGCGCCGAGGACTCATGGGATCATTCACTACTGGAATGCTCTATGTCAAGATGTATATGAGGCTCTTGTGGGTAGGGAGTTAGTTGAACACTTGTGCGAAACTACAGAGCCAAGCACTAAACAATGGTTGTTGGCCATGTTAGACTCATTATCACATGCGGAGTTTGTTAAACTAGAGGGATATTTGAGCAATTTGGTGGGCACGGAAAAAGGCAATTCATGAAGAGATGTATCAGAGTCCATGAGCCACATTCCAATTTATTGTTAGGTTCATGGCAGACTTGGAGATTGTATCGAAGAAGATGACAGGTACCCGGCTGTTTCTACAAGGGCTGCTCGCCCGAAGGCCCCCCTCCAGCGTTTGCTAAAATCCATGTGGATGCAAGCACTTCACAAAACCATGTCATGTGATCAACAGTTGATGTCTGTAGGGATGCACATGGGAATTTTATGGGTAGTTCTTCCCTGGTGATACATGGTACAAGGGGTGTCGCGACGTTAGAAGCCATTGCATGTTGAGAAGCCTTTTCTCTAGTCGAGGATCTCCAACTAAACAGCTTCATCATTGCTTTAGACTCAAAGCAAATTGCATATGATATTGCTAAAGGTAGCAATGGACCCTATGGTAGAATTATTAGTGAGATTAAGAATAGGGCAAAACCTTCAATTGTATCTTCACTTTTGAAGGCCGCGCTGCCAATCGAGATGATGATAGGTTAGCAAAGTTCTCACATTCTCTTGATCACGGGTGACATGTTTGGCTACTCCAACCCCATGATCCTATTTGTATCCCACTCCATGTGGTTTTTGAGTAATGAACTTGGTCTTGCCCCACAAAAAAAGGAAAAAGGCAGGAATTGACATGACATGCCTCACAAATCCTACAAGGAGTCAAAACACACGAATCAGACAGAGTAGCCATTTGGATTGGAGGATAGGAAAAGTATAGGATTTATTTGAATTCAAACAACTAGTCGTTGTCCTTCTCGTTTCTTGTGAGCTAGCCGTTGTGTTCTACACAATTCCATATCCTTCATAATGAGGATATGTCATGGGTAATAAAATGCTCCTATAGAAATAGACCCACTGCAAATTGTGGATGTTCCTAGTGGAGACCATAGTTATAACTCCAATGAAGAGCATTCAACAACTCACATGAAGAAGGAAACTGAAAGAGAGATTATATAGCACACAAAATGTGGGAAGATTACATTGCTAGTAGAAGAGGTTAATAATGTACTGGATTTTATCATTTTTTGCAAGCATTATTATGGAGTCGGACTTGTAATTTGTACGAATATGATGACCATACAATATCCACCTGAAAGAAAATAACTTCATTCTTGTTAATTAGTTCACCTTACAAAAGACCAAAAATACTTTGTAACATGCTAATAGCTGAGGGATTTGGCATCCTTTAAGTTATGCAAAAGTATGGCTGCCTAGCACACAAAAGATCAAAACTATATCACCCTTCACCACTCCCAACCAGTAATTTGTCTGGATCTTCCTAATTTGGCTTTTAGCCAAACCTACTTTCTGGATTTAGAGGATATCAAAAAGCTATATCCTAGTCCTACATATGAGGAATGGAAGGAGTTCCTTGATTATCGAGACTCAGATGCATGCAAACAGGACAAAGCACTACTGCGGGATGCTGCTAATGCGACACTACAATCAGAGACCCTTCGACGAAACTGTGTGTGATGGCTTAATCACAAATGGTGATGTGATAAAACCGTCAAAAAAAGATACAGCACATTTGTGATGGCGGACACATCAAACACGATTTAGATTATAGTTGCGTGTGTGATGCGTGACATATAGTTCACTTGAAGGAACTGTTTGCGGTGACCATAATAGCAGAAACGGTCAGACAGATGAAGGTGTGTGCGATATACAACATACAGTTCACTCAGATGAGTTATTTGTGATTAGGCAACACAACAGAAACGGTCAACCATATCAAGGTGTGCGCGATATATGGCATATAGTTCACTCAGTAGAACTGGTTTCGATTAGGCAACACAACAAAAAAGACCAGCCAGATCAAGGTGTGCATGATTGACAGCATATACTTCATACGGATGAACTGTTTGTGATTAGCCACAACAAACAGAAATGGTTAGACAAATCAAGGTGTGTGTGTGTGCGCTAGATGAGCACACATTCCAATTAAAAGAAGTGTGCGCAATGGTAATAACGAGCGCGCACGGTTGATGGAACAAGTCATGTGCTAACATTGCCCATTGTGGTGCATCCTATGGTGCAAACGCCACGTTGCATCCGAGAACGCGTGCCCACGTTACGCCATCCGGGAATCGTGCCACACTTAGAAACTAGAACCGTCAATAAATTTTGAGCTTGCTTCCCGTCACATTCCAAATTACCACGCTATATTTAATTGCAAACCTGTTCACACCGATCAATGGTCCTAATTGGCCAGACTATATGATTTTGAAGGAATAACTTTCTTTGGCCATGTTATTTTGAGAAGACATGATTGCTTTGTTAGTATGCTTGAAGTATTATTGTTTTTATGTCAATATTAAACTTTGTTTTGAATCTTATGGATCTAAATATTCATGCCACAATAAATAAAACTACATGGATAAATATGTTAGGTAGCATTCCACATCAAAAATTCTGTTTTTATTATTTACCTACTCAAGGACGGGCAGGAATTAAGCTTGGGGATGCTTGATATGTCTCCAACGTATCTATAATTTTTTATTGTTCCATGCTATTATATTATCTGTTTTAGATGTTCTATATGCATTAATATGCTATTTTATATTATTTTTTGGGACTAACTTATTAACTCAGAGCCCAGTGTCAGTTTCTGTTTTTCCTTATTTTTGAGTTTTATAGAAAAGGAATATCAAACGGAGTCCAAACGGAATAAAACTTTATGATGATTTTTCTTGGACCACAAGACACACGTAGGACTTGGAGACCAAGGCAGAAGAGTCCCGAGGCGACGGCAAGGGTGCAGGGCGCACCCCAGGGGGGGCCTGCCTTGCGGGCCCCTTAGAGCTCTCCTAACCCTATTCTTCGGCCTATAAATTCTCAAATATTCCCAAACCATCAGAAGCATCCACAAAAATAATTTTTCGCCGCCGCAACCTTCTGTACCCGTGAGAATCCATCTTGGGGCCTTTTCCGGTGATCTGTCGGAGGGGGATTCGATCACAGAGGGCATCTACATCAACCCTATTGCCCCTCCGATGAAGCGTGAGTAGTTTACCTCAGACCTACGGGTCCATAGCTAGTAGCTAGATGGCTTCTTCTCTCTCTCTCTATGATCTTCAATACCATGTTCTCCTCGATGTACTTGGAGTTCTATCCGATGTAATATTCTTTTGCGGTGTGTTGTCGAGATCTGATGAATTGTGGATTTATGATCAGATTGTCTATGAATATTATTTGAATCTTCTCTGAATTCTTATATGCATGATTTGATATCTTTGTATTTCTCTTCGAATTATCAGTTTGGTTTGGCCAACTAGATTGGTATTTCTTTCAATGGGAGAGGTGCTTAGTTTTGGGTTCAATCTTGCGGTGTCCTCACCCAGTGACATAGTAGGGGTAGCGAGGTATGTATTGTATTGTTGCCATCAAGGATAAAAATATGGGTTTTTCATCATATTGCTTGAGTTTATCCCTCTACATCATGTCATCTTACTTAAGGCGTTACTCCGTTCTTTATGAACTTAATACTCTAGATGCGTGTTGGATAGCGGTCGATGTGTGGAGTAATAGTAGTAGATGCAAGCAAGAGTCGGTCTACTTGACATGGATGTGATGCCTATATGCATAATCATTTCCTTGGATATAGTCATAACTTTGCGTTTTTCTATCAATTGCTCGAGAGTAATTTGTTCACCCACCGTATTCTTTGCCTTCAAGAGAGAAGCCTCTAGTGAAACCTATGGCCCTCGGGACTATTTTCCATCATATACTTTCAAATCTATAAACCAAAAAACCCAAAAATACCTTGCTGCAATTTTTTTATTTTTTTTATGTTTTAGTAATCTTTTATATCTATCTCTATCAGATCTCACCATTGCAATTGACCATGAAGGGATTGACAACCCCTTTACCGCGTTGGGTGCAAGTGTTTGATTGTTTGTGAAGGTGCATAGATTGGAGACTTGCTTGTACCTCCTACTGGATTGATACCTTGGTTCTCTAACTGAGGGAAATACTTATCTCTACTTTGCTGCATCACCCTTTCCTCTTCATGGAAAAAACCAATGCAAGCTCAAGAAGTAGCAGGAATAATTTCTGGCGCCATTGTCGGGGAGGTCTACATCAAGCCTACCAAGTACCCATCATAAACTCTCATCTCTTGCATTACATTATTTGCCATTTGCCTCTCGTTTTCCTCTCCCCCACTTCTAAAACGATTTTCAGAAAAACACAAAAATATTTGCCTTTTTATTCGCCCTTATTCCTCCCGGTCTTTTGTTTGGCTGAACTCATCATCATGAGTGACTTTGGCATGGCAGAAACTGATGATGGCCTGACTCCTAAAATTGGACATTCAGGAAATTTTAAAACTTTCGTTTTGGGACAAGGAAATTTTATGGGAAAAGAACATATACAAGAATTTTTTAATTGTGTAGGCAATTTGCCTCTTGATGATGCTCCCATACTCAAAAAACTAAAACTTATGCGGAAGTTGTTTCAGCATTAGTTCTAGAATTTGAACATAGATTCATTCGTACTCACCCTACTTTGCAAAGATTGTTTTATGAGCTACCCGTGATAAAAGATCCTAAGGCTAAAAAATAGCTACCCAAGTGTGGGAGTCCTGGATTAGGGGGTCTCCGGACAGCCGGACTATCTCCATTGGCCGGACTGTTAGACTATGAAGATACAAGATTGAAGACTTCGTCTCGTGTCCGGATGGGACTCTACTTGGCGTGGAAGGCAAGCTAGGCAATACGTATATGGATATCTCCTCCTTTGTAACCGACCTTGTGTAACCCTAACCCTCTTCGGTGTCTATATAAACCAAAGGGTTTTAGTCCGTAGGACAACAATCACAACATACAATCATACCGTAGGCTAGCTTCTAGGGTTTAGCCTCTCTGATCTCGTGGTAGATCTACTCTTGTAACACCCATATCTTCAATATTAATCAAGCAGGACGTAGGGTTTTACCTCCATCAAGAGGGCCCGAACCTGGGTAAAACTTTGTGTTCCTTGCCTCCTGTTACCATCCGGCCTAGACGCACAGTTCGGAACCCCCTACCCGAGATCCGCCGGTTTTGACACCGACATTGGTGCTTTCATTGAGAGTTCCTCTCTGTCGTCGCTGTTAGGCTTGATGGCTTCTACTATCATCGATAGCGATGCGGTCCAGGGTGAGACTTTTTCTTCCCGGACAGATCTTCGTATTCGGCGGCTTTGCACTGCGGGCTAATTCGCTTAGCCATCTGGAGCAGATTGAAAGCTATGCCCCTGGCCACCAGGTCAGATTTGGAAGTTTGAATTACACGGCCAACATCCGTGGGGACTTGATCTTCGACGGATTCGAGCCACAGCCGGGCACGCCGCACTGTCGTGATAGGTATGACCTCGCTCTGCCATTGGATGGTACCCCAGAGGCCACGCCCGCATCAGCTCCGACCCTTAGCTCGGAGCCAGCTGCGCCAATCGAGGACGGGTGGCTAGACACCGCCTTAGGGGCTGCAGTCTCGACGGCGATCGAGCCAAACACCAGCATAATCCTCTACGCAGCCCGTGACTCCAAGGTGCCGGACTCTCCTCCAGACCCCGAACCATCCGCGCCCCTGCCAATTGAATCCGATTGGGCGCTGATCATGGAATTCACCGCTGCGGATATCTTTCAGCACTCGCCCTTCGGCGACATTCTGAATTCACTAAGGTCTCTCTCTTTGTCAGGAGAGCCCTGGCCGGATTATGGCCAACAGGACTGGGATACGGACGACAAAGAAATTCGACGCCCACCCACCACCCACTTTGTAGCCACTGTCAATGATTTAACCGACATGCTCGACTTCGACTCCAAAGACATCGACGGTATGGACGACGATGTAGGAGACGAACATGAGCCAGCACCTATAGGGCACTGGAAAGCCACCTCGTCGTATGACGTATACATGGTGGACACACCAAAAGAAGACGGCGACAAGGAATGGAAGGATGCACCGAAAGCTTGTTCCCTCGAGAAGCAGTCAAAGCGGCGGCGCCGCCCCAAGTCCCGCCTCGCCAGAAATAACGATCACACAGACCCGGCGTTGGAGCAGGGCGAATCACTACCGGACCATGGCAATACGGAAAATCAAACCGAACAAACCAATTATGTCAAAGATAATAGTCCAGACGACACGACGCCGGACAGGCACCCGGAGCAGCAGAATGCCCGTCAAAGGCTTGTTGCCACCGCGAGGAGCCTAAAAAAGCGGAAGCAAAGGCTCAAGGTTGCGCGGGACATACTCCAAATCAGATGGAGTAAAGTACTCAACACAGCAACGAAGTACGGCGACAATCGCCCCACAAAGAGCTACCCAATGCGGAAGTTGCTACCCGAATTCGATGAGGAGGCCTCACACCCCTCGCAACCAAAAATCAAAACAGCCACCTGGGCGGATAGACGACCTCACGACCAACATAGAGCGGCCAACAATGCCACTCACAAGACAATACGCGATTCACGCGGGGGCTTGCACCAAAAGAACAGCGCAACCAGATCCACCTATGGACCACGCAAGCACGCCCCAGCATACGATATAACATCCGAACAACACGGTACACCCAGATACAGGGGTTCTGCACACCCCCTATGTTTCACCGATGAGGTGTTGGATCATGAATTTCTAGAGGGATTCAAACCTGTAAACATAGAGGCATACGACGGAACAACAGACCCGGGGGTCTGGATCGAGGACTATATCCTCCACATCCATATGGCTCGAGGAGATGATCTCCACGCCATCAAGTACTTACCACTCAAACTCAAAGGGCCAGCCCGTCACTGGCTCAAAGGCCTCCCCGAAAACTCCATTGGAAGCTGGGCAGAGCTCGAAGACACTTTTCGGGAAAACTTTCAAGGGACTTATGTCCGACCTCCGGACGCGGATGATTTGAGTCATATAACTCAACAGCCCGGAGAGTCAGCCCGAAAGCTTTGGAACAGGTTTCTTACTAAAAAAACCAAATTGTCGACTGTCCGGACGCCGAAGCCTTGGCAACTTTTAAGCACAGCGTCCGTGACGAATGGCTTGCCCGACACTTCGGCCAAGAAAAGCCGAGAACGATGGCAGCATTTGTTGGGGAACGTAGCAGAAATTTAAAATTTTCTACGCATCACCAAGATCAATCTATGGAGTCATCTAGCAACGAGGGAGAGAGGAGTGCATCTACATACCCTTGTAGATCGCGAGCGGAAGCGTTCAAGAGAACGGGGTTGATGGAGTCGTACTCGCCGTGATCCAAATCACCGAAGATCCTAGCGCCGAACGGACGGCACCTCCGCGTTCAACACACGTACGGAGCGAGGACTATTGGAAATATGCCCTAGAGGCAATAATAAATTGGTTATTATTATATTTCCTTGTTCATGATAATCGTTTATTATCCATGCTAGAATTGTATTGATAGGAAACTCAGATACATGTGTGGATACATAGACAACACCATGTCCCTAGTAAGCCTCTAGTTGACTAGCTCGTTGATAAATAGATGGTTACGGTTTCCTGACCATGGACATTGGATGTCATTTATAACGAGATCACATCATTAGGAGAATGATGTGATGGACAAGACCCAATCCTAAGCCTAGCACAAAGATCGTGTAGTTCGTTTGCTAAAGCTTTTCTAATGTCAAGTATCATTTCCTTAGACCATGAGATTGTGCAACTCCCGGATACCGTAGGAGTGCTTTGGGTGTGCCAAATGTCACAACGTAACTGGGTGGCTATAAAGGTACACTACAGGTATCTCCGAAAGTGTGTTGGGTTGGCACGAATCGAGACTGGCATTTGTCACTCCGTGTAAACAGAGAGGTATCTCTGGGCCCACTCGGTAGGACATCATCATAATGTGCACAATGTGATCAAGGAGTTGATCACGGGATGATGTGTTACAAAACGAGTAAAGAGACTTGCCAGTAACGAGATTGAACAAGGTATCGGGATACCGACGATCGAATCTCGGGCAAGTATCGTACCGCTAGACAAAGGGAATTGTATACGGGATTGATTAAGTCCTTGACATCGTGGTTCATCCGATGAGATCATCGTGGAGCATGTGGGAGCCAACATGGGTATCCAGATCCCGCTGTTGGTTATTGACCGGAGAGTTGTCTCGGCCATGTCTGCATGACTCACGAACCCGTAGGGTCTACACACTTAAGGTTCGATGACGCTAGGGTTATAGGGAAAGTATGTACGCGGTTACCGAATGTTGTTCGGAGTCCCGGATGAGATCCCGGACGTCACGAGGAGTTCCGGAATAGTTCGGAGGTAAAGATTGATATATAGGAAGTATGGTTTTGGCCACCGGAATTGTTCTGGGCATCACTTAGTGTACCGGGACCACCGGATGGGTCCGGGGGTCCACCAGGTGGGACCACCAGCCCCGGAGGCCTACATGGGCCAATAGTGGGAAGGGACCAGCCCCTAGGTGGGCTGGGGCGCCTCCCACCAAGGCCCAAGGTGCCTCCAAGAGGGGAAGGGGGCAAACCCTAGGGCAGATGGGCCCTAAGGCCCACCCTAGGTGCGCCTCCCCCTCTCCCCCTTGTGGCCGCCACCCTAGATGGGATCTAGGGCTGGCCGCCACCCCTAGGGGTGGAAACCTAGGTGGGGGTGCAGCCCCTCCCCTCCCCCTATATATACTTGAGGTATGGGGCTGCCCAAGACGTGTGATTTGCTCTCCCTGGTGGCGCAGCCCTACCCCTCTCCCTCCTCGTCTCTCGTAGTGCTTGGCGAAGCCCTGCTGGAGTCCCGCGCTCCTCCACCACCACCACGCCGTCGTGCTGCTGCTGGATGGAGTCTTCCCCAACCTCTCCTTCTCCCCTTGCTGGATCAAGGCGTAGGAGACGTCACCGGGCTATACGTGTGTTGAACACGGAGGTGCCGTCTGTTCGGCACTAGGATCATCGGTGATTTGGATCACGACGAGTACGACTCCATCAACCCCGTTCACTTGAACGCTTCTGCTTAGCGATCTACAAGGGTATGCAGATGCACTCTCCTTCCCCTCGTTGCTAGATTACTCCATAGATTGATCTTGGTGATGCGTAGAAAATTTTGAATTTCTGCTACGTTCCCCAACAGTGGCATCAAGAGCTAGGTCTATGCGTAGTTTCTATGCACGAGTAGAACACAAGTTGTTGTGGGCGTCGATATTGTCAATTTACTTGCCGTTACTAGTCTTATCTTGATTCGACGGCATCGTGGGATGAAGCGGCCCGGACCGACCTTACACGTACTCTTACGTGAGACTGGTTCCACTGACTGACATGCACTAGTTGCATAAGGTGGCTAGCGGGTGTCTGTCTCTCCCACTTTAGTCAGATCGGATTCGATGAAAAGGGTCCTTATGAAGGGTAAATAGAAATTGGCATATCACGTTGTGGTTTTGGCGTAGGTAAGAAACGTTCTTGCTAGAAACCTATAGCAGCCACGTAAAAACTTGCAACAACAATTAGAGGACGTCTAACTTGTTTTTGCAGCATATGCCTTGTGATGTGATATGGCCAAAAGGATGTGATGAATGATATATGTGATGTATGAGATTGATCATGTTCTTGTAATAGGAATCACGACTTGCATGTCGATGAGTATGAGAACCGGCAGGAGCCATAGGAGTTGTCTTAATTTATTTATGACCTGTGTGTCAACATAAACGTCATGTAATTACTTTACTTCATTGCTAAAGCATTAGCCATAGTAGTAGAAGTAATAGATGACGAGAAAACTTCAAGAAGACACGATGATGGAGATCATGGTGTCATGCCGGTGACAACAATGATCATGGAGCCCCGAAGATGGAGATCAAAAGGAGCAAAATGATATTGGCCATATCATGTACTATTTGATTGCATGTGATGTTTATCATGTTTTACATCTTATTTGCTTAGAACGACGGTAGCTTAAATAAGATGATCCCTCACTAAAATTTCAAGAAAAGTGCTCCCCCTAACTATGCACCGTTGCGAAGGTTCGTTGTTTCGAAGCACCACGTGATGATCGGGTGTGATAGATTCTAACATTCGAATACAACGGGTGTAAGCCAGATTTACACAGCAAAAACACTTAGGTTGACTTGACGAGCCTAGCATGTACAGACATGGCCTCGGAACACGGAAGACCGAAAGGTCGATCATGAGTCATATAGAAGATACGATCAACATGAAGATGTTCACCGATGTTGACTAGTCCGCCTCACGTGATGATCGGACACGACCTAGTTGACTCGGATCATGTTTCACTTAGATGACTAGAGGGATGTCTATCTGAGTGGGAGTTCATTAAATGAACTCAATTATCATGAACATAGTCTAAATTGTCTTTGCAAATATGTTGTAGATAAATAGCTCACGTTGTACCTCCCTGTTTCAATATGTTCCTAGAGAAAGACCAAGTTGAAAGATATTGTAAGCACTAATGCGGACTAGGTCTGTAGTCCGAGGAGTGTCCTCACTGCTACACAGAAGGATTACGTCTTTGATGCACCGCTCGATGTGCAAACCCCTACAACGTCGTCTGTGGATGTTGTGAACACCTGACAGACACATCCTGATGACTACTTGATAGTTTAGTGCACTGTACTTTACGGCTTAGAATCGGGATTCGAAGGACGTTTTGAATGCCATAAGACATATGAGATGTTCAAAGAGCTGAAATTGGGATTTCAAGCTCATGCCCGTGTTGAGAGGTATGAGACCTCTAACAAGTTCTTTTGCCAACAAGATGGAGGATAATAGCTCAGCCAGTGAGCATGTGCTCAGAATGTCTGGGTGCAACAATCACTTAAATCAAGTGGGAGTTAAACTTCCGGATAAGATAGTGATTGATAGAGTTCTCTAGACACTATCACTAAGCTACTAGATCTTCGTGATGAACTATGACATGCAAGGGATGGAGTTGATCCCGGAGCTGTTCGCGGTGCTTAAGACCGCAAAAGGTAGAAATCAAAGAAGGAGCATCAAGTGTTGATGGTTTAATAAGACCACTGGTTTCAAGAAGGGCAAGGGCTAGAAGGGAAACTTCATGGATGGAAAACCAGTTGCCGCTCCAGTGAAGGAACCCAAGGTTGAACCCAAACCCGAGACTAAGTGCTTCTATTGTAAGGGGAACGGTCACTGGTAGCGGAATTACCCCAAATGCATGGTTGATAAGAAGGCTGGCAACTTCAACAAAGTATATACGTGTTATTAATGTGTACCTCGCTAGTACTCCTGGTAGCACCTGGGTATTGGATACCAGTTCAGTTGCTATTACTGGTGACTTGAAGCAAAAGCTACGGACTAAACGGAGACTGGCTAAGGGCGAGGTGACAATGTGTGTTGGAAGTGTTTCCAAAGTTGATGAGATCACCATCGCACGCTCCATCTGCCTTCGGGATTAGTATTGAACCTAGATAAATGTTATCAGGTGTCTACGTTGAGCATGAATATGATTAGATCATGTTCATTGCAATACGGTCATTCATTTAAGTTAGAGAATAATGGTTATTCTGTTTACATGAATGATACCTTTCATGGTCATGCACCCTATGTGAATGGTTCATTGAATCTCGGTCGTGGTAATACACATGTTCACGCCAAAAGATGTAGAGTTAATAATGATAGGACCACTTTCTAGTGGCACTGCCGCTTAAGTCATATTGGCGTAAGATGCATGAAGAAACTCCATGTCGATGGATGTTTGGAGTCACTTGATTTTGAATCACTTGACACATGCGAGCCTTGCCTCATGGGCAGGATGACTAAGACCCCGTTATCAGGTACAATGAAACGGGCAAGCGACTTGTTGGAAATCATACATGCTGATGCGTGTGATCCAATGAGAATTGAAGCGTGCGGTGGATATCACTATTTTCTCATCTTCACTGACGATTTGAGTAGATATAGGTATATTTACTTAATGAAGCACAAGTCTAAAATGTTTGAAAAGTTCAAGCGATTTCAGAGTGAAGTTAAGAATCATCATAACAAGAAGATCAAATTCCTACGATCTGATCAATGAGAATATCTGAGTTATGAGTTTGGCAAACACTTAAGACATTGTGGAATTGTTTCACAATTGAAGCCACCTGGAACACCACAAGGTAATGGTGTGTCCGGACGTCGTAATCGAACCCTATGAGATATGGTGCGATCTATGATGTCTCTTACCAATCTACCGTTTTCATTTTGAGGTTATGCGTTAGAGACAGCTGCATTCACTTTAGATAGGACACCATCTAAGTCCGTTGAGACGATGTCGTATGAGCATTGGTTTGGCAAGAAACCAAAGTTGTCGTTTCTTAATGTTTGGGGCTACGATGCTTAAGGCTTTAGCAGGAGAAGCTCGAACCCAAAAGCGGACAAACACATTTTCATAGGATACCCAAAGGTGATAGTTGGGTATACCTTCTATCTCAGATCCGAGGGCAAATTGTTTGTCGCTAAGAACGGGTCCTTTCTCGAGAAGGAGTTTCTCTCGAAAGAATTGAGTGGGAGGAAGATAGAACTTGATGAGGTTGTCGAACCTTTACTTCAACCAGAGAGTGATGCAACACAGAAAGATGTTTTCTGTGGCACCTACGTCTGTTGAATAGGAAGTTAATGATAGTGATCATGAAGCTTCGGATCAAGTTGCTATCGAACCTCGTAGGTCGACAAGGATATGTACTACTCCTGAGTGGTACGGTGATCCTGTCTTAGATGTCATGTTGTTGGACAACAATGAACCTACGAACTATGGAGAAGCGATGGTGGGCCCGTATTCCGACAAATGGTTAGAAGCCATGAAATCTGAGATAGGATCCATATATCAGAACAAAGTATGGACTTTGGTGGACTTGCCCGATGATCGGCAAGCCATTGAGATAAATGGATCTTTAAGAAGAAGACAGACGTGGGCGGTAATGTTACCGTCTATAAAGCTCGACTTGTGGGAAAGAGTCTTTTCACAAGTTCAAGGAGTTGACTATGATGAGAATTTCTCACCCGTAGCGATGCTTAAGTCCGTCAGAATCATGATAGCATTAGCTATATTTTTCGATTATGAAATCTTACAGATGGATGTCAAACAAGTTTTCTTACCAGTTTTCGTAAGAAAAGTTGTATGTGATACAATAAAAGGTTTTGTCAATCCTAAGGATGCTAAAAGGTATGCTGGGTCTAGCAATCCTTCTAAGGACTAGAGCAAGCATCTCAGAATCGGAATATATGTTTTGATGGAGTGATCAAAGCTTTTAGGTTTATACAATGTTTGTTAGAAACTTGTATTTACAAGAAAGTGAGTGGGAGCACTACAACATTTATGATAAGTATATGTGGATGACATATTGTTATCCGGAATGATGTAGAATTTCTGGAAAGCATAAACGGTTGTTTGAAGAGTGATTTTCAAAGGAAGACCTGGATAAAGTTGCTTACATATTGGGCATCAAGATCTATAGAGATAGATCAAGACGCCTGATGATACTTTTAAAGAACACACACCTTGACATGTTTTTGAAGGAGTTCAAAATAGATCAGTCAAAGAAGGGGTTCTTACCTGAGTTGTAAGGTGTGAAGTTGAGTAAGACTCGAAGATTGACCACAGCAGAAGAAAGAGGAAGGACGAAGGTCGTCCCCTATGCTTTTATCATAGGCTCTATACGGTATGCCACGCTGAGTACTGCACCTGATGTGTACCTTGCCACATGTCTGGCAAGAGGGTACAAAGGTGATCTAGGAGTGGATCACCAGATAGCAGTCAAAATTATCCTTGGAGGAATAAGGAAATGTTTCTCGGTTATGGAGGTGATGAAGAGTTCGACATAAAGAGTTACGTCGATGCAATCTTAACACCTATCCGGATAGCTCTAAGTAGAGATACCGGATACGTATAATGGAGCAATAATTTGGAATAGCTCCAAGTGGAACGTGGTAGCAGCATCTACGATATAAAGTTTTGCGAAATACATAGGGATCTGAATATGGCAAGACCCGTTGACTACAACCTCTCTCACAAGCATAACATGATCAAACCCAGAACTCATTGAGTGTTAATCACATAGTGATGTGAACTAGATTATTCAATCTAGTAAACTCTTTGGATGTTGGTCACATGGCGATGTGACTTGTGAGTGTTAATCACATGGCGATGTGAACTAGATTATTGACTCTAGTGCAAGTGGGAGACTGTTGGAAATATGCCCTAGAGGCAATAATAAATTGGTTATTATTATATTTCCTTGTTCATGATAATCGTTTATTATCCATGCTAGAATTGTATTGATAGGAAACTCAGATACATGTGTGGATACATAGACAACACCATGTCCCTAGTAAGCCCCTAGTTGACTAGCTCGTTGATCAATAGATGGTTACGGTTTCCTGACCATGGACATTGGATGTCGTTGATAACGGGATCACATCATTAGGAGAATGATGTGATGGACAAGACCCAATCCTAAGCCTAGCACAAAGATCGTGTAGTTCGTTTGCTAAAGCTTTTCTAATGTCAAGTATCATTTCCTTAGACCATGAGATTGTGCAACTCCCGAATACCGTAGGAGTGCTTTGGGTTTGCCAAACGTCACAACGTAACTGGGTGGCTATAAAGGTACACTACAGGTATCTCCGAAAGTGTCTGTTCGGTTGGCACGAATCGAGACTGGGATTTGTCACTCCGTGTAAACGGAGAGGTATCTCTGGGCCCACTCGGTAGGACATCATCATAATGTGCACAATGTGATCAAGGAGTTGATCACGGGATGATGTGTTACGGAACGAGTAAAGAGACTTGCCAGTAACGAGATTGAACAAGGTATCGGGATATCGACGATCGAATCTCGGGCAAGTATCGTACCGCTAGACAAAGAGAATTGTATACGGGATTGATTAAGTCCTTGACATCGTGGTTCATCCGATGAGATCATCGTGGAGCATGTGGGAGCCAACATGGGTATCCAGATCCCGCTGTTGGTTATTTACCGGAGATTTGTCTCGGCCATGTCTGCATGACTCACGAACCCGTAGGGTCTACACACTTAAGGTTCGATGATGCTAGGGTTATAGGGAAAGTATGTACGCGGTTACCGAATGTTGTTCGGAGTCCCGGATGAGATCCCGGATGTCATGAGGAGTTCCGGAATGGTCCGGAGGTAAAGATTGATATATAGGAAGTATGGTTTTGGCCACCGGAATTGTTCCGGGCATCACCGGTAGTGTACTGGGACCACCGGAGGGGTCCGGGGGTCCACCAGGTGGGGCCACCAGCCCCGGAGGCCTACATGGACCAATAGTGGGAAGTGACCAGCCCCTAGGTGGGCTGGGGCACCTCCCACCAAGGCCCAAGGTGCCTCCAAGAGGGGAAGGGGGCAAACCCTAGGGCAGATGGGCCCTAAGGCCCACCCTAGGTGCGCCTCCCCCTCTCCCCCTTGTGGCCGCCACCCTAGATGGGATCTAGGGCTGGCCGCCACCCCTAGGGGTGGAAACCTAGGTGGGGGCACAGCCCCTCCCCTCCCCCTATATATACTTGAGGTATGGGGCTGCCCAAGACGTGTGATTTGCTCTCCCTGTTGGCGCAGCCCTACCCCTCTCCCTCCTCGTCTCTCGTAGTGCTTGGCGAAGCCCTGCTGGAGTCCCGCGCTCCTCCACCACCACCATGCCATCGTGCTGCTGCTGGATGGAGTCTTCCCCAACCTCTCCTTCTCCCCTTGCTAGATCAAGGCGTAGGAGACGTCACCGGGCTGTACGTGTGTTGAAAACGGAGGTGCCGTCTGTTCGGCACTAGGATCATTGGTGATTTGGATCACGATGAGTATGACTCCATCAACCCCGTTCACTTGAACGCTTCCGCTTAGCGATCTACAAGGGTATGTAGATGCACTCTCCTTCCCCTCGTTGCTAGATTACTCCATAGATTGATCTTGGTGATGCGTAGAAAATTTTGAATTTCTGCTACGTTCCCCAACAAGGACGTCTCCCGCGCCTTGATCCGGCAAGGAGGAGGGAGAGGTTGAGGAAGAGGGCTCCAACAGCAGCACGACGGCGTGGTGGTGGTGAAGCTACAGTACTCCGGCAGGGCTTCGCCAAGCTCTTACAGAGGAGGAGAGGTGTTGGGGAGGGGAGGGGCTGCGCCTTGGATGTTGTCTGCAGCCCTCCCCTTGCCCCTCTATTTATAGGGGAAGGAGGAAGGGGGCCGTCCCCCTCTAGATGAGATCTAGAGGGGGGCGGCGGCCAAGGGGAGGGGACTTGCCCCCCAAGCAAGGGGGGCGCCCCCTTTAGGGTTTCCCCCCAACCCTAGGCGCATGGGCCCAAGGGGGGGATGCGGCCAGCCCATGTAGGGCTGGTTCCCTTTCCTCTACAGCCCATTAGGCCCTCCGAGAGAGGTGGCCCCAAACCATAATTCATACGGTGTCATCTCAACGGATTTCGACGGAGCCCTATTTAAAGTGAATGCGGCAGTCTCTAAAGCATAGCCCCAAAATGACAACGGTAAATCGGTAAGAGACATCATAGATCGCACCATATCCAATAGAGTGCGATTACGACGTTCGGACACACCATTACGCTGAGGTGTTCCCGGCGGCGTGAGTTGTGAAACTATTCCACATTTTCTTAAGTGTGTGCCAAATTCGTGACTCAAGTATTCTCCCCCACGATCCGATCGCAAGAACTTGATTTTTCTGTCACGTTGATTCTCAACCTCACTCTGAAATTCCTTGAACTTTTCAAAGGTCTCAGACTTGTGTTTCATTAAGTAGACATACCCATATCTACTCAAGTCATCAGTGAGGGTGAGAACATAACGATAGCCACCGCGAGCCTCAACACTCATTGGACCGCACACATCAGTATGTATGATTTCCAATAAGTTGGTTGCTCGCTCCATTGTTCCTGAGAACGGAGTCTTGGTCATTTTACCCATGAGGCATGGTTCGCACGTGTCAAATGATTCGTAATCAAGAGACTCTAAAAGTCCATCTGCATGGAGCTTCTTCATGCGTTTGACACCTATGTGACCAAGGCAGCAGTGCCACAAGTATGTGGGACTATCATTATCAACCTTACATCTTTTGGTATTCACACTATGAATATGTGTAGCATTACGCTCGAGATTCATTAAGAATAAACCATTCACCATCGGAGCATGACCATAAAACATATCTCTCATATAAATAGAACAACCATTATTCTCGGATTTAAATGAGTAGCCATCTCGAATTAAACGAGATCCTGATACAATGTTCATGCTCAAAGTTGACACTAAATAACAATTATTGAGGTTTAAAATTAATCCCGTAGGTAAATGTAGAGGCAGCATGCCGACGGCGATCACATTGACCTTGGAACCATTCCCAACGCGCATCGTCACCTCGTCCTTCGCCAGTCCCCGCTTATTCCGCAGCTCCTGCTTTGAGTTACAAATGTGAGCAACTGCACCGGTATCAAATACCCATGAGCTACTATGAGTACTGGTAAGGTACACATCAATTACATGTATATCACATATACCTTTCGTGTTGCCGGCCTTCTTGTTCGCTAAGTATTTGGGGCAGTTCCGCTTCCAGTGACCAGTTCCCTTGCAATAAAAACACTCAGTCTCGGGCTTGGGTCCATTCTTTGGCTTCTTCCTGGCAGCTTGCTTACCAGGCGTGGCAACTCCCTTGCCGTCCTTCTTGAAGTTCTTCTTACCCTTGCCTTTCTTGAACTTAGTGGTTTTATTCACCATCAACACTTGATATTCCTTTTTGACTTCTACCTCTGCTGATTTCAGCATTGAATATACCTCAGGAATGGTCTTTTCCATCCCCTGCATATTGAAGTTCATCACAAAGCTCTTGTAGCTCGGTGGAAGCGACTGACGGATTCTATAAATGGCCGCGTCATCCGGGAGATTAACTCCCAGCTGAGTCAAGCGGTTATGCAACCCAGACATTTGAGTATGTGCTCACTGGCAGAACTATTTTCCTCCATCTTACAGCTGAAGAACTTGTCGGAGACTTCATATCTCTCGACCCGGGCATGATCTTGAAAAACCATTTTCAGCTCTTCGAACATCTCATATGCTCTGTGTGTCTCAAATCGCTTTTGGAGCCCCGGTTCTAAGCTGTAAAGCATGCCGCACTGAACGAGGGAGTAATCATCAGCACGTGACTACCAAGCGTTCATAACGTCTTGGTTCTGTGGGACGGTTGCGTCACCTAGCGGTGCTTCTTGGACATAATATTTCTTGGCAGCTATGAGGATGATCCTCAGGTTCCGGACCCAGTCCGTATAGTTGCTGCCATCGTCTTTCAGCTTGGTTTTCTCTAGGAACGCATTGAAGTTGAGGACAACGTGGGCCATTTGATCTACAAGACATATTGTAAAGATTTTAGACTAAGTTCATGATAATTAAGTTCATCTAATCAAATTATTCAATGAACTCCCACTTAGATAGGCATCCCTCCAGTCATCTAAGTATAACATGATACGAGTTAACTAGGCCGTGTCCGATCATCACGTGAGACGGACTAGTCAACATCGGTGAACACCTTCATGTTGATCGTATCTTCTATACGACTCATGCTCGACCTTTCGGTCTTCTTTGTTCCGAGGCCATGTCTGTACATGCTAGGCTCGTCAAGTCAACCTAAGTGTATTGCGTGTGTAAATCTGGCTTACACCCGTTGTATTCGAACGTTAGAATCTATCACACCCGATCATCATGTGGTGCTTCAAAACAACGAACCTTCGCAACGGTGCATAGTTAGGGGGAACACTTTCTTGAAATTATTTCGAGGGATCATCTTATTTAAGCTACCGTCGTTCTAAGCAAATAAGATGCAAAACATGATAAACATCACATGCAATCAAATAGTGACATGATATGGCCAATATCATTTGCTCCTTTTGATCTCCATCTTCGGGGCTCCATGATCATCGTTGTCACCAGCATGACACCATGATCTCCATCATCGTGTCTTCTTGAAGTTGTCTCATCACCTATTACTTCTACTACTATGGCTAATGCTTTAGCAATAAAGTAAAGTAATTACATGACGTTTATGTTGACACACAGGTCATAAATAAATAAAGACAACTCCTATGGCTCCTGACGGTTGTCATACTCATCGACATGCAAGTCGTGATTCCTATTACAAGAACATGATCATCTCATACATCACATATATCATTCATCACATCCTTTGGCCATATCACATCACAAAACACTCGCTGCAAAAACAAGTTAGACGTCCTCTAATTGTTGTTGCAAGTTTTTACGTGGCTGCTATAGGTTTCTAGCAAGAACGTTTCTTACCTACGCCAAAACCACAACGTGAATTGCCAATTTCTATTTACCCTTCATAAGGACCCTGTTCATCGAATCAAATCCGACTAAAGTGGGAGAGACAGACACCCGCCGGCCACCTTATGCAACTAGTGCATGTCAGTCGGTGGAACTAGTCTCACGTAAGCGTACGTGTAAGGTTGGTCCGGGCCGCTTCATCCCACGATGTCGCCGAATCAAGATAAGACTAGTAACGACAAGCAAATTGACAATATCGACGCCCACAACTGCTTTGTGTTCTACTCGTGCATAGTAACTACGCATAGACCCAGCTCATGATGCCACTATTGGGGAACGTAGCAGAATTTTAAAATTTTCTACGCATCACCAAGATCAATCTATGGAGTCATCTAGCAACGAGGGAGAGAGGAGTGCATCTACATACCCTTGTAGATCGCGAGCGGAAGCGTTCAAGAGAACGGGGTTGATGGAGTCGTACTCATCGTGATCCAAATCACCGAAGATCCTAGCGCCGAACGGACGGCACCTCCGCGTTCAACACACGTACGGAGCGAGGATGTCTCCCGCGCCTTGATCCAGCAAGGAGGAGGGAGAGGTTGAGGAAGAGGGCTCCAACAGCAGCACGACGGCGTGGTGGTGGTGAAGCTGCAGTACTCCGGCAGGGCTTCGCCAAGCTCTTACGGAGGAGGAGAGGTGTTGGGGAGGGGAGGGGATGCGCCTTGGATGTTGTCTGCAGCCCTCCCCTTGCCCCTCTATTTATAGGGGAAGGAGGAAGGGGGCCGGCCCCCTCTAGATGAGATCTAGAGGGGGGGCTGCGGCCAAGGGGAGGGGACTTGCCCCCCAAGCAAGGGGGCGCCCCCTTTAGGGTTTCCCCCCCAACCCTAGGCGCATGGGCCCAAGGGGGGGATGTGGTGTAACACCCTCGATGCGACTATAGCTCCCACGTGTCGAGGCACGACTTAGAGACATAATCGCATTGAAGGCATATGTCGCAAGTTAGGCAATCTTCACAACGTCCCATGTAATAATAATAAAAGGGGAGATAACATAGTTGGCTTACACTCGCCACGTCAATCAAGTACATAAATAACATTACGTCATCCAAACACTCATGGCCCGACTACGGCGCCAAAATAAAAGAGAACCCAACATGCGACAACGGTCCCAATCACCCCCAACTGGGCACCACTACTGATCATCGGGAAAGGAAACATAGTATCGTTGAGAGTCTTCGTCGAACTCCCACTTGAGCTCACACGCGTCTCCTGGAGCGGAATCATCAGGCCCTGCATCTGGTGTAATAGTAATCTGTGAGCCACAGGGGACTCAGCAATCTCGCACCCTCGCGATCAAGACTATTTAAGCTTATAGGTGTGGCAAGGTAAAATATGAGTGGAGCTGCAGCAAGCGACTAGCAAGTATGGTGGCTAACTTATTCGCAAAGGAGAGCGAGAAGAGGAGGCAAAGCACGAGCGAGAAACTAGAGAATAACCTGCGCGAACATTACTCCAACACCGTGTCCACTTCCCGGACTCCGCCGAGAAGAGGCCATCACGGTAACACACTCGGTTGATTCATTTTAATTAATTAAGGTTCAAGTTATCTACAACCGGACATTAACAAATTCCCATCTGCCCATAACCGCGGGCACGGCTTTCGAAAGTTCAATCCCTGCAGGGGAGTCCCAACTTAGCCCATGACAAGCTCTCACGGTCAACGAAGGAATAGACCTCCTCCCAAGACGTTCCGATCAGACTCGGCATCTCGGTAACTCAAGACACTTCGACAGGTTAAAACAAGACCAGCAACACCGCCCGAATGTGCCGACAAATCCCGATAGGAGCTGCACATATCTCTTTCTTAGGGCACACTCAGATAAGCAATCCGTACAACTAAAACCAGCCCTTGAGTTTCCCCGAGGTGGCGCTGCAAGGGGCTCTAGTTTGGACCAAAACTCAGAGGAGCACTGGCCCCGGGGGGGGGGGGGTTAAAATAAGATGACCCTTGAGTCTGCAGAACCCAAGGGAAAGACAAAGGCTAGGTGACAAATGGTAAAACCAAGGTTGGGCATTGCTGGAAAAGCTTTAATCAAGGCGAACTATCAAGGGGTTCCCATTATAACCCAACCGCGTAAGGAACGCAAAATCCGAGAACATAACACCGATATGACGGAAACTAGGGCGGCAAGAGTGGAACAAAACACTAGGCGAGAGACCGAGCCTTCCACCCTTTACCAAGTATATAGATGCATTAAGATAACATGGCAATATAATGATATCCCAACAAGTAAATAAAAGATGTTCCAACAAGGAACGGCCTCCAATCTTCACCTGCAACTAGCAACGCTATAAGAGGGGCTGAGCAGAGCGGTAACATAGCCAATCAATGGTTTGCTAGGACAATGGTGGGTTAGAGGTTTGACATGGCAATTTGGGAGGCTTGCAAGCAAGTGGTAGGCATCGTAGCAATGGCACAGCAAAAGAGCGAGCAAACTAGCATAGCAAAGATAGTAGTGATTTCGAGGGTATGATCATCTTGCCTGCACAGTTGTCAGAGTTGACTGGATCCTCGAAAGCAAACTCAATGGGCTCCTCGTTAGCGAACTCGTCTCCCGGCTCTACCCAAACAAGACAAACAAGCAACAAGGATACAATCAACCACGTGCAAGACCAAGCAATATGATGAAATGATGATATGCTATGCGGGACGCGATGCGGGATGCAAAATGCAAGATATGACAGGAAAATGAATGAAGCTGGCCTCAACATGGAAATCCAAGTGTGCCACTGGAAAGATGAGATGAAAACGCTTGAAAACGATATAAAGAACGCCGGAATCGGAGTTACGGTTTGGAAATGGCAAGCGATTCAAATATGACACCGGTCTGCGATTTACAGCAAGTAGGCATCTAAATGCAATGAAATGAACCTGCTACAGCCACCAAACATGACAACAAAATACATGGAAGGGATGCACACAAGATGCTTAATAAAAGTCTAGCACTGAGCTACGGCCAATTCATCCATTAACAGGTTGAAACAAGCATGGCAAAAACGCAAATGGTAAACAGATCTCAAACTTAGTGAAATTAACACTTGTCTGGAATTTCAGATCATATAGCCCTCTTTGGAGCAACAAAACAACATGCTACAGGACCTGAACATGACAAAGAAAGACATGGCATGGAGCTACTCAACAAACTTAACAAAAGTCCCTTAGTGACCTTGAGCCAAAAGGGATCACAAAATATACTAACAAGCACATGAACATAGCAAAAACATAATCAATTTTCATACTTAGTGAAAACCGGGACATGCTGAAACATAACTCACGAAGGCATGTTTACGAGCTCGATGCACTCACTACGGTGCAAGTCATGGCAAGAAAAGCATACATCCCTTAAGAAGGCAAAAAATTCAAGCTAGACATGGCAAGAACAATGGCATAGCATGCACGGATCAACTACAATAACATCGGCAAAATCGCAAACAAGTTGACGATCTGCCCAGATTCGCAACGAAGCAAAAGTAGAGCTCGATTGACTCAAGCTAGGTTGTTCCATAATTGCAAACAAAGACATGGATGGATAGAGCACTACAATATTAACAAAACTCCCTTAATGATCATCCTCAAAAGAGGCACGGATCACTAGGAAACAACACAAACATATGGCATCATGAACTAAACAATCCCAGGACTTAGTGAAATTACTAAGTCCCCGAAAACAGATTTACCGGGTGCACCACTTGGCATGCTTGCACAAGTCACCACACACATCCTAAAAATACATGGGTTGCATCTCTGGAGAGATGACAAAACCCTTAACAAAACATATGAAGAACTCACGGGCATATCATGCACACAATAATCATGGCAACAATAACAAAAGTGCTAAACGGAGTAACAGATCCGACAATTAACTCAAGTAGCCCTCTTCTAACAGCATTTTTGGCATCAAGATGAGCTCAAATGAAAATGATGCAATGGAATGAAATGATGTACTCTCTCAGGTGAACATTTTGATATGCTATATGCCCAAATCGGAGCTACGGATGCAAAGTTACGGAGCCGCGAACAGAGAAACTTGGACTAAAAATATCCGGGACTTAGCGAAAAAAAACTACCCCGAATTAGGGTTTACTGTAGCAACCGCGGATCTGGATCGGGGCGCGCCTCCCGAGGTGGATCCGGGCTCGCCGACGGGCTGGAGCTCGCCGGAGTGGGTTCACCGGCCGGGGAAGAGGGGAGGCGAGGCCGGGGCGGCTCCGGCCGGTGCGGTGGCGGCGGGCGGAGGCGGCGGCGCGTGGAGGCGGCGGTGGCAGCGCGGCGTGGAGGCGGCGGGCGCGGGCCGGGGAGGGCAGGCGGCGACGGCTGGCCTTCGGGCCGCGGGGGCCTGGACCGGGCCGCGCGGGCTTCGGCCGGAGGCGGCGGCTGCGCGCCACGTGGCGGCGTGGGAGTGGCGGCGGCGGCGTGTCCGGCCCGGACAGACAATGTTCGGCGCGCGGAGCTGCAGTTTTTAGGGTTTCGGGGAGGAAGAAGATCCGAAAACGGAGGGGTGTATATATAGGCATAGAGGGAGCTAGGATAGTCCAAATGAGGTGCGGTTTTCGGCCACGCGATCGTGATAGAACGCTCTAGGACATGGAGCAGAGTTTGGTGGGTTTTGGGCCAAATTGGAGGGGTGTTGGGCTGCAACTCACACGAGGCCTTTTCGGTCCCTCGGTTAACCATTGGAGTATCAAACGAAGTCCAAATGGTACGAAACTTGACAGGCGGTCTACCGGTAGTAAACCAAGGCCGCTTGGCAAGTCTCGGTCCAATCCGGAAATGTTTAATCCCCACACACGGAAGAAAGCTAGAAATGACCACCGGAGGAGAACGAAGCGCCGGAATGCAAAACGGACAACGGGGAAAATGCTCG
The DNA here is from genome assembly GCF_003073215.2 of Triticum urartu. Taxonomy (NCBI): domain Eukaryota; kingdom Viridiplantae; phylum Streptophyta; class Magnoliopsida; order Poales; family Poaceae; genus Triticum; species Triticum urartu. The sequence goes on along the minus strand of NC_053025.1, from coordinate 383,817,224 downwards.
AATGCATGAGACGAACACGTATGCAAATGCAATGCACATGATGACATGATATGAGATGCATGACAACAACACACGGAGACAAAACCCGAACCCGAGGAAATAAATTAACTTAACGCCGGAAACGGCAAGAGTTGGAGTACAAATAGGGAAAGTTACATCCGGGGTGTTACAACACTCCACCACTACGAAAGGATCTCGTCCCGAGATCTAGGACTGAAAGAACGCCGGGTACTCAGAACGGAGGTGATCCTCGCGTTCCCAGGTAGCTTCATGGTCGGAATGGTGTGACCACTTGACTTTGAGAAATTTGATTGACTTGTTTCGAGTCTTGCGTTCAGTCTCTTCAAGAATAGCAACTGGGTGCTCACGATAAGAGAGATCTTCTTGGAGCTCAATGTCCTCGAAGTTGACGGTGCGGTCAGGAGTCTTGAAGCACTTTCGAAGCTGAGAGACATGGAACACGTCATGAACATTTGCAAAGTTTGAAGGAAGCTCGAGTTAATAGGCAAGGTCGCCTCTCTTGCTGACAATCTTGAAAGGTCCCACGTATCTAGGGGCAAGCTTCCCTTTGATACCGAAGCAACGAGTACCTTTCATAGGAGAGACGCGGAGGTAAACATGATCTCCGATCTCGAAAGCCAAATCACGGTGCTTACTATCATAGTAGCTCTTTTGGCGGGATTGGGCTGCTTTGAGGTTATCACGAATGACTTTGCACATTTCTTCTGCTTCTGTGATTAAGTCATTACCCAAAAGCTGACGTTCACCGGTTTCGGACCAGTTGAGAGGGGTACGGCACTTCCTGCCATACAGAATTTCAAAAGGGGCCTTGCCCGAACTTGCTTGAAAACTGTTGTTGTAGGAGAATTCAGCATAAGGAAGACAATCCTCCCATTTCATGCTGAAGGAGATCACACAAGCCCTGAGCATATCTTCAAGAATCTGGTTGACATGCTCGACTTGACCGCTTGTTTGAGGATGGAAAGCTATGCTGAAGCGGATGTTCGTGCCCATGGCCTTCTGAAAAGAATCCCAAAACTTCGAGGTAAAGATGCTGCCATGGTCTGAAGAGATCACTTGAGGAATACCATGCAGAGAGACAATACGAGAGGTATAGAGTTCCGCCAATTGAGCTGCAGTGATCGACTCTTTGATAGGCAGAAAGTGAGCCACTTTGGTGAGTTTGTCGATGACAACGAATATAGCATCATTGCCACGCTTGGACTTTGAAAACCCAGTCACGAAGTCCATCTCAATGTGGTCAGACTTCCATTCTGGAATGGCAAGAGGTTGGAGGAGACCAGCTGGCCTTTGGTGTTCTGCCTTCACTCTTCTGCAGACATCACATTCATTTACGAATTGAGCGATCTCACGCTTCATTCGAGTCCACCAATAAGCTTGCTTAAGGTCTTGATACATCTTCGTGCTCCCAGGGTGGATGGAGAGGAGAGAATTGTGAGCCTCGTTCATGATCACTTTACGGAGGTCACCTTTGGGCACAACAATACGATCCTCGAAGAAGAGAGTGTCCTTGTCATCAAGGTGGTAGCACTTGTACTTGGACTGACTCTTGGCAATCCCAATCTTCACCTTTTTCACCATAGCATCAAGAAGCTGGGCTTGGCGAATCTGGTCTTCTAAGGTAGGAGAGACTTGAAGGTTGGTGAGGAAACCTTGAGGAACAACTTGCAGGTTAATTTTGCGGAAAGCTTCACAAAGCTCGGGTTGATAAGGCTTAAGAATCAGACTGTTGCAGTAAGCCTTCCTGCTCAAAGCGTCAGCAATCACATTGGCCTTGCCTGGAGTATACTCGATACTCGGATTATACTCTTGAATCATTTCGACCCATCGAGTTTGCCTGAGGTTGAGATTAGGCTGAGTGAAGATGTACTTGAGAGTCTTGTGATCAGTGAAAATGTCCACTTTTCTTCCCAATAGAAGATGTCTCCAAGTCAAAAGAGCATGCACAACTGCCGCCAACTCGAGATCATGAGTGGGGTAGTTCTTCTCATTAGGCTTTAACTGGCGAGATGTATAAGCAACAACTTTCTTCTCTTGCATCAATACCGCGCCAAGACCTTGGAGAGAGGCATCACAAAAGACCTCGTACGGCTTGGATTCATCAGGTGGATTCAGAACTGGAGCAGTGATCAATTTCTCTTTCAAAGTGTTGAAAGCAATATCACACTCCGGAGACCAAATGTACTTGACGTGCTTCTGAAGAAGATTAGAGAGAGGCTTCGCGATCTTAGAAAAGTTTTCAACGAATCTTCGGCAATAGCTTGCGAGACCGAGAAAACTGCGGATTTGCTTCACATTCTGAGGAGGTTCCCAATTCACAATTGCAGACACCTTCTCAGGATTCACGGCAATGCCCTTGGCAGAGATGATATGACCAAGATAAAGAACCTCATCAAGCCAAAATTCACACTTGGAGAACTTGGCATAGAACTGATGTTCTCTGAGCTTATCAAGAACCAAGCGCAAGTGCTTGGCATGATATTCCTTGTTCTTTGAGAAAACCAGAATGTCGTCGAGATAGACCAAAACGAAGTCATTAGTGTAGGCATTGAAGATGAAGTTCATCATGCGAGAGAACGTCGGAGGAGCGTTGGCGAGGCCAAAAGACATGATAGTGTATTCATATGAACCAAAGCTTGTTCTGAATGCTGTCTTGGGAATATCTTCTTCACGAATGCGAATCTGGTGATAACCCATACGGAGATCAAGCTTGGAGAATACTTGGGCACCTTTGAGTTGTTCGAACAGCTCATTGATGTTGGGAAGTGGGTATTTGTTCTTGATGGTCTTCTTGTTCACTGGACGGTAATCAACACAAAGTCGGTCCGTTCCATCCTTCTTCTTCACAAAAAGAACACCACAACCCCACGGAGAAGAACTAGGCCGGATAAGACCCATTTTCTCTTGCTCATCGAGTTGCTTCTTCAGCTCCTTCAACTCTTCAGGTCCGAGCTTATAAGGACGTTTGCACACAGGTTCCATGCCAGGCTCAAGATCAATAACGAATTCAACTGGCCGGTGCGGAGGCATTCCTGGGAGCTCTTCTGGAAAGACGTCTTGATATTCGCAAACGACTGGAATTTGAGAGATGGCATCCAATTCACCCTTATCATTGAGAGAAAACAGACGAATGGTATTATCCCGAGCGGCAAAGACAATTACATCCTCAGACGAATGAGTCAAATGAATCTGCCTGGCAGCACAATCAAGCTAAGCCTTGTGCTTAGAAAGCCAATCCATTCCGAGAATAAGATCAATATCCGAGTCACCAAGAACATTTGGAGAGGACAAGAACTTATAGTCACCCAAAGTGATAGTAACATCCGGAACGCATACTCGAGATGTCATTTGACGGGCCGGAGAGACGATAGCCAATGGCTTCGGCAACACTTGAGTAACAAAATCATGCTTAGATGCAAAAGGTCTTGAGATGAAACAATGCGATGCACCAGTGTCAAAAAGAACTTTTGCGGGAATATAATTAACAGGAAGGTTACCCATGATCACATCTGACGAGTCCTCTGCCTGAGCTGCATTCATCAAATTGACCTTGGCATGCTTGGGGTTATGCTTGACCATAGCTGTACTTGCCGATCTGACAGGAGGAGGAGGAGGAAGACGCCTCTGGTTGAAACACTTGTTGGCATAGTGACCCTTCTGTTGGCACTTGTTGCACGTAACCTCTGAAAGCGGACGGTGATACGGAACACTCGATCTTGGAGGTTGAGACGAAGTCTTGTTCTGAAAGCCAGGGTTGGGTGGGTTGGAAGAACCACTGCCACCTTTGCTCTTCTGCTGATACGGCTGATGGAACGGAGGAGGAGGAAGCCAAAACTTCTGCTACTTGGCCACTTGAGTAGAGGAAGAAGGAGTAACATCTCTGACTCGCTTCTTGGAAGCATCACACCTCAACTGAGTAGCCTCTTGCTTCAATGCCATGTTGTAGAACTCATCGTACCTCAAGGGCTCAAAGAGAACAAGAGCGAGCTGAATTTCTTCTCTGAGACCACCCCTGAACTGATATATCATGCTCTTCTCATCAGGGACGTCTTGCTTGGAAAAGCGGGCGAGCTTCTGAAACAACTTGTTGTAGTCATAGACAGACAAAGAGCCTTGCTTCAGATTGCGGAATTCCTCATGCTTGCTTTCAACCACGCTCTGAGGAATATGATGAGCTCGGAAATCTTGATGGAAATCATCCCAAGTGATAACACGTCCACCTCTGGAGTCCTTGTACTGCTGGAACCATTCTGCAGCTTGATCTTTGAGTTGGAAGGAAGCGAACTTGACAAAGTCCTCAGGCCTGACGTTACTGCACTCGAAATGTTTACACAGATCCACAAGCCAATCGTCAGCATCGGATGCCTCAACACAATTGCTGAAAGTCTTTGGCCCGTTAGCAAGGAACTGGTTCAGTGTAGCAAAGTGACTCTGATTGCTGCCTTGATTCCCTTGACTGCCTTGATTGCGCTCTTGAAGAATTTGCATGATCAGCTGTGTGTTTGCATTGGTTGCGGCCATCACAGCTTGCCATGCCTCTGGAGGAGGTGGAGGTGGTGGCGGATCAGGATTCGGAGTCGTGCGTGTTGGAGGAGCCATCCTAAAGAGGTTGACCACCATTAGCACATTGATAGACAAATATTGAAGCTGAATCCAACGGAATGAAAATTGCAACATATAGTCTTCACATCCGAACAAAATGAATGAATGCATTCCTCTTGAAATGGTCACATATCCATAAATTGAGAAGCCACGTAGAATTAAGGTAGAGAAATAAATCAACAAGTTACGGATCAAGAACGAATAATCGGTAAGAAATCCCAATCTCAAACCAATATCCGTGGAAGAAAAACTAGAGTTACTAGAATTCCCACCTATGAAACTCCTGAACTTTTCCGGTTATGCAATCAGGTGTTGGGGATACAGGGAAAGCATAATATCTCACCCAAACTAGCAAATCCTACATCTAGCTGTATCCATCCTTCAACACATAACCAAGAAACCTTCGGAAACCATCTACCTCAACCTTCGAAAAGCATCCGTTATACAAGTTATGGCGATACTCCCGAACTCCCGCCCCAGTACTGGGTGGCGTCGAGGTTATCTCACCAACGAACTGCATAAAAGAGATTTTCGATGTCGGCATACTAAACTCAAGTATTTCAGAATTGCAACGATAAAATTATGATGACAACACCTCAGAGCTCAACTCCCCGGGACACTTCCACTAAACCCCTGACAGGAGGCACCAAGACAATGTTCTCATCATAAAACCATCGGAACGATTCCAAGATACCCGCGTGATCCTAAATTTTTTTAGTGAAATTTGAGAAGAGAAGAGTCAAAACTCTACGTCAGGATGCCTTACCAGAGCGATGAGGAGACTGGGAAGTAAAAAGAATTCCTAATCTCTCCGATATATAATTCCTAATGACTCAAAACATTTTTCTAGACACAACTCGGCCACTAAAAATGATCAAGCAATGGGGCTCCTAAGGTCGGGGAAGGCTCTGATTACCAACTTGTAACACCCTCGATGCGACTATAGCTCCCACGTGTCGAGGCACGACTTAGAGACATAATCGCATTGAAGGCACATGTCGCAAGTTAGGCAATCTTCACAACATCCCATGTAATAATAATAAAAGGGGAGATAACATAGTTGGCTTACACTCGCCACGTCAATCAAGTACATAAATAACATTACATCATCCAAACACTCATGGCCCGACTACGGCGCCAAAATAAAAGAGAACCCAACATGCGACAACGGTCCCAATCACCCCCAACTGGGCACCACTACTGATCGTCGGGAAAGGAAACATAGTATCGTTGAGAGTCTTCGTCGAACTCCCACTTGAGCTCACACGCGTCTCCTGGAGCGGAATCATCAGGCCCTGCATCTGGTATAATAGTAATCTGTGAGCCACAGGGACTCAGCAATCTCGCACCCTCGCGATCAAGACTATTTAAGCTTATAGGTGTGGCAAGGTAAAATATGAGTGGAGCTGCAGCAAGCGACTAGCAAGTATGGTGGCTAACTTATTCGCAAAGGAGAGCGAGAAGAGGAGGCAAAGCACGAGCGAGAAACTAGAGAATAACCTGCGCGAACATTACTCCAACACCGTGTCCACTTCCCGGACTCCGCCGAGAAGAGGCCATCACGGTAACACACTCGGTTGATTCATTTTAATTAATTAAGGTTCAAGTTATCTACAACCGGACATTAACAAATTCCCATCTGCCCATAACCGCGGGCACGGCTTTCGAAAGTTCAATCCCTGCAGGGGAGTCCCAACTTAGCCCATGACAAGCTCTCACGGTCAACGAAGGAATAGACCTCCTCCCAAGACGTTCCGATCAGACTCGGCATCTCGGTAACTCAAGACACTTCAACAGGTTAAAACAAGACTAGCAACACCGCCCGAATGTGCCGACAAATCCGGATAGGAGCTGCACATATCTCTTTCTCAGGGCACACTCAGATAAGCAATCCGTACAACTAAAACCAGCCCTCGAGTTTCCCCGAGGTGGCGCTGCAAGGGGCTCTAGTTTGGACCAACACTCAGAGGAGCACTGGCCCGGGGGGGTTAAAATAAGATGACCCTTGAGTCTGCAGAACCCAAGGGAAAGAAAAGGCTAGGTGGCAAATGATAAGATCAATGTTGGGCATTACTGGAAAAGCTTTAATCAAGGCGAACTATCAAGGGGTTCCCATTATAACCCAACCGCGTAAGGAACGCAAAATCCGGGAACATAACACCGATATGACGGAAACTAGGGCGGAAGAGTGGAACAAAACACTAGGCGAGAGACCGAGCCTTCCACCTTACCAAGTATATAGATGCATTAAGATAACATGCAATATAATGATATCCCAACAAGTAAATAAAATGTTCCAACAAGGAACGGCCTCCAATCTTCACCTGCAACTAGCAACGCTATAAGAGGGGCTGAGCAGAGCGGTAACATAGCCAATCAATGGTTTGCTAGGACAATGGTGGGTTAGAGGTTTGACATGGCAATTTGGGAGGCTTGCAAAGCAAGTGGTAGGCATCGTAGCAATGGCATAGCAAAAGAGCGAGCAAACTAGCATAGCAAAGATAGTAGTGATTTCGAGGGTATGATCATCTTGCCTGCACAGTTGTCAGAGTTTGACTGGATCCTCGAAAGCAAACTCAATGGGCTCCTCGTTAGCGAACTCGTCTCCCGGCTCTACCCAAACAAGACAAACAAGCAACAAGGATACAATCAACCACGTGCAAGACCAAGCAATATGATGAAATGATGATATGCTATGCGGGACGCGATGCGGGATGCAAAATGCAAGATATGACAGGAAAATGAATGAAGCTGGCCTCAACATGGAAATCCAAGTGTGCCACTGGAAAGATGAGATGAAAACGCTTGAAAACGATATAAAGAACACCGGAATCGGAGTTACGGTTTGGAAATGGCAAGCGATTCAAATATGACACCGGTCTACGATTTACAGCAAGTAGGCATCTAAATGCAATGAAATGAACCTGCTACAGCCACCAAACATGACAACAAAATACATGGAAGGGATGCACACAAGATGCTTAATAAAAGTCTAGCACTGAGCTACGGCCAATTCATCCATTAACAGGTTGAAACAAGCATGGCAAAAACGCAAATGGTAAACAGATCTCAAACCTAGTGAAATTAACACTTGTCTGGAATTTCAGATCATATAGCCCTCTTTGGAGCAACAAAACAACATGCTACAGGACCTGAACATGACAAAGAAAGACATGGCATGGAGCTATTCAACAAACTTAACAAAAGTCCCTTAGTGACCTTGAGCCAAAAGGGATCACAAAATATACTAACAAGCACACGAACATAACAAAAACATAATCAGTTTTCATACTTAGTGAAAACTGGGACATGCTGAAACATAACTCACGAAGGCATGTTTACGAGCTCGATGCACTCACTACGGTGCGAGTCATGGCAAGACAAGCATACATCCCTTAAGAAGGAACAAAATTCAAGCTAGACATGGCAAGAACAATGGCATAGCATGCACGGATCAACTACAATAACATCGGCAAAATCGCAAACAAGTTGACGATCTGCCCAGATTCACAACGAAGCAAAAGTAGAGCTCGATTGACTCAAGCTAGGGTGCTCCATAATTGCAAACAAAGACATGGATGGATAGAGCACTACAATATTAACAAAACTCCCTTAATGATCATCCTCAAAAGAGGCACGGATCACTAGGAAACAACACAAACATATGGCATCATGAACTAAACAATCCCAGGACTTAGTGAAATTACTAAGTCCCCGAAAACAGATTTACCGGGTGCACCACTTGGCATGCTTGCACAAGTCACTACACACATCCTAAAAATACATGGGTTGCACCTCTGGAGAGATGACAAAACCCTTAACAAAACATATGAAGAACTCACGGGCATATCATGCACACAATAATCATGGAAAAAATGACAAAAGTGGTAAACGGAGTAACAGATCTGACAATTAACTCAAGTAGCCCTCTTCTAACAGCATTTCGGGCATCAAGATGAGCTCAAATGAAAATGATGCAATGGAATGAAATGATATCCTCTCTGAGGTGAACATTTTGATATGCTATATGCCCAAATCGGAGCTACAGATGCAAAGTTACGGAGCCGCGAACAGAGCAACTTGGACTAAAAATATCCGGGACTTAGCGGAAAAAAACTACCCTGAATTAGGGTTTACTGTAGCAACCGCGGATCTGAATCGGGGCGCACCTCCCGAGGTGGATCCAGGCTCGCCGGCGGGCTGGAGCTCGCCGGAGTGGGTTCGCCGGCCGGGGAAGAGGGGAGGCGAGGCCGGGGCGGCTCCGGCCGGCGCGGTGGCGGCGGGCGGAGGCGGCGGCGCGTGGAGGCGGCGGCGGCGCGGCGTGGAGGCGGCGGCGGCAGCGTGGCGTGGAGGCGGCGGGCGCGGGCCGGGGAGGGCAGGCGGCGGCTGGCCTTCGGGTCGCGGGGGCCTGGCCCGGGCCGCGCGGGCTTCGGCGGGAGGCGGCGGCTGCGCGCCACATGGCGGCGTGGGAGTGGCGGCGGCGGTGTGTCCGGCCCGGACGAACAATCTCCGGCGCGCGGAGCTGCAGTTTTTAGGGTTTCGGGGAGGAAGAAGATCCGAAAACGAAGGGGTGTATATATAGGCATAGAGGGAGCTAGGAGAGTCCAAATGAGGTGCGGTTTTCGGCCACGCGATCGTGATCGAACGCTCTAGGACATGGAGCAGAGTTTGGTGGGTTTTGGGCCAAATTGGAGGGGTGTTGGGCTGTAACTCACACGAGGCCTTTTCGGTCCCTCGGTTAATCGTTGGAGTATCAAACGAAGTCCAAATGGTACGAAACTTGATAGGCGGTCTACCGGTAGTAAACCAAGGCCGCTTGGCCAGTCTCGGTCCAATCCGGAAATGTTTAATCCCCACACACGAAAGAAAGCTAGAAATGACCACTGGAGGGGATGCGCCTTGGATGTTGGGGAGGGGAGGGGATGCGCCTTGGATGTTGTCTGCAGCCCTCCCCTTGCCCCTCTATTTATAGGGGAAGGAGGAAGGGGGCCGGCCCCCTCTAGATGAGATCTAGAGGGGGGGCTGCGGCCAAGGGGAGGGGACTTGCCCCCCAAGCAAGGGGGCGCCCCCTTTAGGGTTTCCCCCCCAACCCTAGGCGCATGGGCCCAAGGGGGGGATGTGGTGTAACACCCTCGATGCGACTATAGCTCCCACGTGTCGAGGCACGACTTAGAGACATAATCGCATTGAAGGCATATGTCGCAAGTTAGGCAATCTTCACAACGTCCCATGTAATAATAATAAAAGGGGAGATAACATAGTTGGCTTACACTCGCCACGTCAATCAAGTACATAAATAACATTACGTCATCCAAACACTCATGGCCCGACTACGGCGCCAAAATAAAAGAGAACCCAACATGCGACAACGGTCCCAATCACCCCCAACCGTGTTTTCATACTTAGTGAAAACCGGAACATAACAAAAACATAATCAGTTTTCATACTTAGTGAAAACCGTGCCCGCGGTTATGGGCAGATGGGAATTTGTTAATGTCCGGTTGTAGATAACTTGAACCTTAATTAATTAAAATGAATCAACCGAGTGTGTTACCGTGATGGCCTCTTCTCGGCGGAGTCCGGGAAGTGGACACGGTGTTGGAGTAATGTTCGCGCAGGTTATTCTCTAGTTTCTCGCTCGTGCTTTGCCTCCTCTTCTCGCTCTCCTTTGCGAATAAGTTAGCCACCATACTTGCTAGTCGCTTGCTGCAGCTCCACTCATATTTTACCTTGCCACACCTATAAGCTTAAATAGTCTTGATCGCGAGGGTGCGAGATTGCTGAGTCCCTGTGGCTCACAGATTACTATTATACCAGATGCAGGGCCTGATGATTCCGCTCCAGGAGACGCATGTGAGCTCAAGTGGGAGTTCGACGAAGACTCTCAACGATACTATGTTTCCTTTCCCGATGATCAGTAGTGGTGCCCAGTTGGGGGTGATTGGGACCGTTGTCGCATGTTGGGTTCTCTTTTATTTTGGCGCCGTAGTCGGGCCATGAGTGTTTGGATGACGTAATGTTATTTATGTACTTGATTGACGTGGCGAGTGTAAGCCAACTATGTTATCTCCCCTTTTATTATTATTACATGGGACGTTGTGAAGATTGCCTAACTTGCGACATATGCCTTCAATGCGATTATGTCTCTAAGTCGTGCCTCGACACGTGGGAGCTATAGTCGCATCGAGGGTGTTACACCACATCCCCCCCTTGGGCCCATGCGCCTAGGGTTGGGGGGGAAACCCTAAAGGGGGCGCCCCCTTGCTTGGGGGGCAAGTCCCCTCCCCTTGGCCGCAGCCCCCCCTCTAGATCTCATCTAGAGGGGGCCGGCCCCCTTCCTCCTTCCCCTATAAATAGAGGGGCAAGGGGAGGGCTGCAGACAACATCCAAGGCGCATCCCCTCCCCTCCCCAACACCTCTCCTTCCCCCGAACCTTTCCAGTGACCGTATGACAACTTCCTACATATAAATCTTCACCTCCGAACCATTTCGAAACTCCTCGTGACGTCCGGGATCTCATCCGGGACTCCGAAGAACATTCGGCAATCACATACAAGTCTTCCTAACAACCCTGGCGTCACCGAACCTTAAGTGTGTAGACCCTACGGGTTTGGGAGACATGCAGACGTGACCGAGACGACTCTTCGGTCAATAACCAACAGCGGGATCTGGATACCCATGTTGGCTCCCACATGCTCCTCGATGATCTCATCGGATGAACCACGATGTCGAGGATTCAATCAATCCGTATACAATTCCCTTTGTCAATCGGTACGTTACTTGCCCGAGACTCGATCGTCGGTATCCCAATACCTTGTTCAGTCTCGTTACCGGCAAGTCACTTTACTCGTACCGTAATGCATGATCCCGTGATCAACCACTTGATCACATTGAGCTCATTATGATGATGCATTACCGAGTGGGCCTAGAGAGACCTCTCCGTCATACGGAGTGACAAATCCCAGTCTCGATTCGTGCCAACCCAATAGACACTTTCGGAGATACCTGTAATGTACCTTTATAGTCACCCAGTTACATTGTGATGTTTGGCACACCCAAGGCACTCCTACGGTATCCGGGAGATGCACAATCTCATGGTCTAAGGAAATGATACTTGACATTCAGAAAAGCTACAGCAAACGAACTACATGATCTTTGAGCTATGCTTAGGATTGGGTCTTGTCCATCACATCATTCTCCTAATGATGTGATCCCGTTATCAATGACATCCAATGTCCATAGTCAGGAAACCATGACTATCTTTTGATCAACGAGCTAGTCAACTAGAGGCTCACTAGGGACGTGTTGTGCTCTATGTATTCACACATGTATTACGATTTCCGGATAACACAATTATAGCATGAACAATAGACAATTATCATGAACAAAGAAATATAATAATAACCATTTTATTATTGCCTCTAGGGCATATTTCCAACAGCATTAACAAGCCTCATGACCCGCTTTTGCGTGGGTGAGGACAGCTGGCTAGCCAGATGCAGCACCAGCGACCCCAGTACATCCGAAGTTAGAGATGGAAACGGGAAATCACGACGCAACAACAATAACAAATGCCGGAACAAAGGAGACATCACGAAGAACACAACAGTAAATGCCGGATTCAAAAGCTCTCGGCCAGGTCAGAAGCCGCCCTCTAAAGGCGCCAGAGACGAGCTGTCCAGCTTGAATAAAATTCTGGACCAAATATGTCAGGTCCATAGCTCCCCTGGCAAACCAGCCAATCATACCCACAGAGAATGTTGGGTCTTCAAGCAGTCCGGCAAGCTCAACGCCGTACGCAAGGGGAAGGATACACCAAGTGAAGATGAGGATGAGCCTCTCAAGGAAGACACTGGGGAGCAAAAGAAATTTCCACCAGAGGTCAAAACAGTAAACGTGTTGCACGTGATCAATGGAAGAAACAAAACGGCACTCCCAGAAAAATACACCCGAAGGCCTGTCACCATGGAGTCCTGCCACTGGTCGTCTCAACCGATCACTTTCGACCATCGTGATTACTCAGCAAGTATCCGGCATGCGGGATGGGCTGCCTTGGTATTAAACCCAGTAATTGACGGATACCGCTTCGCACGAGTCCTGATGGACGGTGGCAGCAGTCTAAATCTGATATACCAGAATACAATCCGCGAAATGGGGATAGACCCAACAAAAATTCGCCATAGCAATATTACCTTTAAAGGAGTAACGCCAGGCCCAGGGGCTCATTGCACGGGCTCCCTGCTACTAAAAGTTATATTTGGCCTCCCCGATAACTTTCGTAGCGAACATCTAACCTTCCACATCGCTCCGTTCCAAAGTGGCTATCAAGCACTACTTGGCCGCGAAGCTTTCGCTCGCTTTAATGCAATACCACACTACGCTTCCCTCGCACTCAAGATGCCCGGTCCACATGGCATCATTACAGTGAACGGAAATGTTAAGCAATTCCTGCGCGCCGAAGAGCGTGTGGCTGCCTTGACAGCCGCACACTAAAAACGGCCTCACCAACTAACATATTTCGTAGGTCGTCACGACCTCGAACACGGTTAGACGAGTCCGGTGCAGCTATATGCAATTTATACCGGATCAATGATCACACGCCTATTACAAATACAAGGGGCTCAGCGTGCGCAGACAAGTGGCAATTCTTACTCACTTTGAATTATACATGGTTTATTTAAAAACTACTTTTTGCACGACAGCTTTTTTACCTAAGCTCCTCTCTTCTACAGATAATCATCGTGCTACACCCGTCTAGGATACGACACAACGGAGACACAGGCGCAGACATGCAGCAGGGACCCGCTCCAAGGATTCTTTTTAGATTAAGACCCTATGTAAACCTTTTTTACTGTCTCTTGTTGACACATATCCACTGAATTCTCAGCACCATTGAGAAGGATGCTGATGTCTTGGCATGTGGCCACGTCAGAATAATGCACGTACCTGGACACAAGGGGCTTCTTACAAGTGGCACTATTGCGGCCCGGTTTATACCATAAAGACCGAATACCTTAGGGAGTGTTCGGCGTCGCGAGTTCGGCCTTATATGCATTAGCTCCGAATCATTGTCTTTGGTCAAATGTTGGGTTTGCCCGGCTCCTGTGTTTTGGTGCCTTACGTTCCGCTTTACCGGCTAAGGTAGCACCAGGAGAACTACTGCGATTGTGCCCTGGTTCATCCGGACGAGCGCCTCAGTAGAGAAAGCCGAAAACTGACTGTCATGATATAGCGTGAGACTGGTCAACCACTCGATGACCTATCGGAATGCTAGAATTCCTCCGCCTTAACGAAGGGCCGTTTTCCGGCCAGGCATATACGCACCCCGCGATCGGGAGAGTGCGGAGCCACCAGGGGCTATCTAGTAGCCCCATTGTCAAACTCCTATGGCTAAGTGAAAGTGTTAAAGCATTATAGTCCGGTTGCCTCGCTCGCTGCGCTATCACCTCCTTATCAGGACCAAGACGTTGGGTTAAGTGTGAACACGCGTTTTTTGCGAGCACCTCCGCATTATATGCATGGGGGTTGAAGCCGACGGCCGCAATCTTTCAGGTTATACACATGTATATATCAACGGCCGCACAAGAGGTATCATACTACTTTCAGGCAAAAGTATAAACATAGCCTTATAAAAACTTCATAAAAGCATTATGTTTACAATGAGAATACATATCACTCAAACATACTCCCTCCATTCCTAAATATAGGGTGTATAGTTTTTGGCACGAAAATTAAAGAACGCACGTGGAGTGAAAATTTCACAAGTTTTGGGCGAGATTACACCTGACTAATTGACATGAGAAAATAGAGGAGTTTGCCAAATATAAGTAAATGTAATCAAATCCCTAAAAAATATATTCAAACGAGTGGTGCAACGCAAGACACCTTATATTTCGAACTTTTTGTAAAAAATCTATACACCTTATATCAAGGAACGGAGGGAATAATATTTTTCGAGCACTGGGCAGTGTTCGGCAGCCACACGGCCTATGGCCGAACCCTACGCTGCAACAGTGGTAGCGTCCATCTCCGCCCAGTATGCTTTAACACGGGCAAGGGCCATCCGCGAGCCTTCTATGCACGCCGACCTCTTCATTGCATTAATATGTGGCACCGCATCAAGGAACTGCTGCACTAAGCTGAAATAGCTATTCGGCTTAGGCCCTTCTGGCCATAGCTGAACCACAACAGACCTCATGGTGAGTCCGGACAACCTATTCAGTTCGGCCCATTCGGCTAGCTGGTCAGTCAAGGAAAGCGGACGCTCTGGAACGTGGAATTGCGTCTAGAACAGCTTGTCCACTTCACGATCTGTCTGACCTTGGAAGTACTTGGCCGCATCGGTAGCGCTCACCGCCAAATCCATATACGCATCTGCCGAGCTCCAAAGCTGATCCAGAGGGGCATACCGTGGATCTCCGAACTTCCTCCGTAGCATGAAGGGTTTCCCAGCCGCAATATCCCCGGCTTCCCGCAGCTCCTCCTTCTTCGCCCTCATAGCAGAACGGGTGTCTTTGTCTGCCGCCGCGGCCTTCTCAAGGTCCGTCACCTTCGCTCGATTTTCTTTCTCAAGGACCCGGCAACGGTCGCCGGTGTCTTTTAACTCTACAGCCATCTTGGCCATCTTCTCCTGGCTCCAGCAATGTGCGGCCTTCTCGGCTTTCAGCTCTTCGGCTGCCTTCAAAGCAGCCGCATTACTAATCCTCGCTTGTTCCTTGGCTCGGGCAAGTTCCGCCTGCAAGGCTTTCATGGTGGCAGCTCCATCTGCAGTCACAACATATTAAAGATACTGGCATTATGCTGCTCTTACTATCTGGCGTTCATCGGATGATAACACTTACCCTGTGCCTCGTCAAGCCTCTTGTTAACAAGCTCGATGTCGGCGTCTGCCACATCCAGTTGCCGTTTTAATTGGGCAAACTCCCCAGTCCGGCTAGCCACCGGAGCTCCCACCACCTGCACATAGAGGCAGTTTGGTTATTACCTGGGTATATGATCCTCTGTTCGCCGCCGTTCTCGACGACAACCAGAGTCTCAGGGGCTACTATCTACACAGGGCACACCTAACATGTGCAGTACTATCACATATTATCTCACATACCTCAAAGCCTGTCAATAGACTCATAAAGGCTTCATGTAATCCGCTTTCAGCGGACGAGATTCTCTTCATCACCGTACTCATCAGCGTACGGTGCTCTTCTGAGATGGCCGCTCGCCCCACCAACTCCCTCAAAACGTCCGACCGCGCACCAGACGGTGACGGATTCTTTCATATACTCTCTTCGGGAGCCGGACACTGGGGACTTCGGGGATTATCTTCTGGCCTCACCGGATCCGGAGAGGCCCTCCGCGATGACACTTCAGGGTCGCCCGCTTCTGGAGCGGAGGAGTCCGGGGGAGGCGTTTCGCTCTCCATCATCTCTGGAAGAAGATCCCCCGAAGAAGAGCTCATTTGAGAGGGGCTGAGGCCCGAACTGCAAGACAGATGCGGTGGTTATTTTCTCAGAGGAAAAAGATAGCATACCCTTACTATTAAAATATTTTGGATCACTTACGACTCGTTGGAGGGCTGATCCCCCTGTGGACTCTGTGCGGCAAAAACACCCCCCAAGGCAGGAACCTCAGTGGGAGACCTCTTCTCCCTTTTGGAGGCTTCGGCTTCCAGATCCTCGGAAGCAGTCCTTTTCCTCCCCCGATCGTCCTCCTTCTTGGAGACGCCTGTTCCCTTGGTTGGAGCGGATAGCGGTGGGGGCCCGCGTCCGCCCGTATTATCCCCCTCGGTATCTTCCTTCAAGGGCTCCGATCAAGGTGCGACCTCAAGCATCTTCTCCAATACCGGATTTTCCAAACCCTCAGGGAGGGGGCCAAACACCGAATCATCTTCGCCTTCGTTAGCCAGTCCTGGTCAAAAGGTGAACTCTCAAAAACAACCTCGAATAAAAGACAGTGTGTTCGGCTAGAGGATTTCTTACTTGTTCGGCGGCGTGGTTACTGCTCAGGCCCACGTCCTCGGTGATATCCGGAAATTCCACTTGAGGTCTGAAGAATGACTTGTACATCTCCTCGTGCGTCAGACCGAGGAAACTTTGAATGGCACGTGGTCCCTCTGGGTTGAACTCCCACAAGCGCAGGGGCCGGCGTTTGCAAGGCTGGACTTGGCGAACCAGCATAACTTGTATTACCGCAACCAAATTGAAATCTCCCTCGAAGAGATCTCGGATGCGGCTTTGCAGCATAGGCACGTCCTTTGCTGGACCCCAGCTGAGACCCCTGCTGATCCATGACATCAGTTGTGGTGGGGGGGGGCCCGAGCGGAAAGCGGGGGCAGCCGCCCACTTGGCACTTTTGGGAGCCGTGACATAAAACCACTCCCGTTGCCATAATTCGGGCACCTCTGGAAAGGAACCTCTTAGCCATGGAGCTCCTTCCATCTTGCCTATTGATGCACCTCCACACGCGGCTTGTTCCCCCTCGATCATCTTCGGCTTTACTTCAAAGGTCTTGAGCCATAGGCCAAAGTGAGGGGTAACGCGGAGGAAGGCCTCACACACGACAATAAATGTCGTGATGTGGAGAAAGGAGTCCGGGGCTAGGTCGTGGAAATCTAACCCGTAATAGAACATCAAGCCCCTGACAAAAGGATCCAAAGTGAGGCCTAGACCTTGGAGGAAGTGGGAGACGAACACAACGTTCTCGTTGGGTTCGGGAGTAGGGATGACCTGCCCTCGAGCAGGCAGCCGATGCGAGACCTCGGCGGTCAGATATCTGGCCTCCCTCAACTTCTTAATGTCCTCCTCCGTAACGGAGGAGGGCGCCCATCGGCCTTGAAGGCTGGATCCGGACATGGTTGAAGATCCGGAGCACTTGACCTAGGCTTTGGGTGTTAGAACTCGAGGCGGGGGAAGGGTTTGATTGAGCACAAGAGGGAAAAAGCGAAAACCTTGTCCCCTTATAAAGAGGGTGAATATCAAGCGTCCTCTCCGTAGCCGTTTAGGACTTACCTATAATCTAGAAGTCCTAGACATGGTTGGGTTACCCACAAACCGCATTAATGAGAATACCGCAATTAGGGGAACACGATCTCCGCTTCGGCAAGACATGTCAAGAAACCGCCTCGCGTTATGTGTGGATCTAGTTAAGAGAAACGGTTCGAATAATCACCGGGCCATGACATAATGTCATGTTGCCAAAACAAGCTAGCGGATTAGATCTGCGATAACGTTATTCTCTCTGCGGTGGAATGTGGAATTTATTTTACAAGGTCGGAAACTATCCTCGTATTCAACTTCTTCTGTCATGTATTCGGAGAAGGAACCCGCCTTGCAATGCCGAAGACAACTGTGCGCCGAACTCATCGTCATTGAAGCCTAGTTCAGGGGCTACTGTGGGAGTCCTGGATTAGGGGGTCTCCGGACAGCCGGACTATCTCCATTGGCCGGACTGCTAGACTATGAACATACAAGATTGAAGACTTCGTCTCATGTCCGGATGGGACTCTACTTGGCGTGGAAGGCAAGCTAGGCAATACGTATATGGATATCTCCTCCTTTGTAACCGACCTTGTGTAAGCTAAACCTCTTCGGTGTCTATATAAACCGAAGGGTTTTAGTCCGTAGGACAACAATCACAACATACAATCATACCGTAGGCTAGCTTCTAGGGTTTAGCCTCTCTGATCTCGTGGTAGATCTACTCTTGTAACACCCATATCTTCAATATTAATCAAGCAGGACGTAGGGTTTTACCTCCATCAAGAGGGCCCGAACCTGGGTAAAACTTCGTGTTTAGGGATGGCAATTTTATCCACGGATCTAGATACCCATGGATACCCGACCCGGTTGGGCAAGGGTATGGAGCACATTTTTGCCCATGGGTCCATGGATATGGATACTCACGAACAGCCGGGTTGGGCATGGTTATAGTTTGTGCTCCATGGATATCCAATGGATACCCGTATGACATGTGGGGCCATATGCTAGTGATAGTAGAAAGAGCAAATCAATGGGAAATGGCAGGAAATATGCAACTTGTTCCATGAGCTATATGCTGCAGAATCAACCTCTGGTATGTCACACTTAAGGACTCATCGTATTACTTGTTGCCGACTTATGCATGTAGCTTATGTTGTCATTTGCGAGTGAATGATGATGAGTTAATTTGCTCTTTGGGAAGGCTTCATGCTAACTTTTCTATGCCCATGGAGCTCCATGGGTATGTGGGTATCCAGTGGGTTTGGACATGGGCACAAGTTTTTCCCATGGATAATTTGGTGGATGGGCAGAGGGTAGGAAGATGGGTCATGGGTTGGATTTGGACTACCTCCACCCGCCCCAAACCTGACCCATTGCCATCCCTATTCGTGTTCCTTGCCTCCTGTTACCATCCGGCCTAGACGCACAGTTCGGGACCCCCTACCCGAGATCTGCCGGTTTTGACACCGACACCAAGTTCTTAAGAATGAATTTGATCACATAGTACGGGAAGCTAGGGAACTTTTTGATCATTATGGTATGAGTCATGAAAAGCGGTGATAGATGAGATTCTTTATAATAGTGACTACACTTTGAGACATTTTTTTGGAAATAATCAAAATTTTGATGAAAATCTCAAAAAGAAAATCCCCGTTTTAGATATGATCCAGCAGGTTTTTAATGATGGTAATCAACAATATTCCTGGATTGTAGCCGGAAACAAAAGGGGATACGTAGAGGGGCAGCTTAATGATGCCAAAATTTCTATGGATAATGTGTTTCAAGTTGTCTTTGCAAAACCTCCCAGTGAGAACACAACTACGGAAAAGCATACCAAAGATGACAATACCTAGATCTATTGCAACATGCCTAGCTAGGGGCGTTAAACAATAGCGCTTGTTGGGAGGCAACCCAATTTTATTTTTGTGTTTTTTGTTTTGCTTCTGTTCCTGAATAAAATACACATTATTAACTAAGTAGTAATTGTGTTTTGGTGTTTTAATTTAGTGTTTGTGACAAGTAAAGCCTTTGGAATACTTTGGTATATCGTTGATTTGATCTTGCTGAAAAACAGAAACTTTTGCGCCTAGTAAAATAATATTCATAATTCACAGAAGCATGATAAAATCCTGATTTTTCCACACAAGATTGATATACAAATTGCCTCTGTTGTCCTAAGTTTTAGAATTTTTGGAGTTACAGAAGTATTCTAAGTTTATAGATTACTACAGATTGTTCTGTTTTTGACAGATTCTGTTTTCTATGTGTTGTTTGCTTATTTTGATGAATCTATGGGTAGTATCGGGGGGTATGAACCATCAAGAAGTTGGAATATAGTAGATATTTCACCAATATAAATAAATAATGAGTTCACAACAGTACCAAGAGTGGTGATTTTATTTTTATACTAACGGATCTCACGAATTTTTCTATTGAGTTTTGTGTTGTGAAGTTTTCAAGTTTTGGGTAAAGATTTGATGGACTATGGAATATGGAGTGCCAAGAGCCTAAGATTGGGATGCCCAAGGCACCCCAAGGTAATATTCAAGGATAACCAAGATCCTAAGCTTGGGGATGCCCCGGAAGGCATCCCCTCTTTCGTCTTTAATCCATCGGTAAATTTACTTGAGGCTATATTTTTATTCACCACATGATATGTGTTTTTCTTGGAGCGTCTTGTATGATATGGGTCTTTTCTTTTTAGTTTGCCACACTCGCCTTGCTGTACACACCTTTTGAGAGGGACAAACATTAATCATGAATTTATTAGAATACTCTATGTTCTTCACTTATATCTTTTGAGCTAGCCAATATGCTCTAGTGCTTCACTTATATCTTTTTAGAGCACGGCGGTGGTTTTATTTTATAGAAATTGTTGATGCCAAACTCCAAACTCCAAACTCCAAACCTTCCAATGAAATTCTGTTTTGTATGCTCGAGCAGCTCATGTGCAACTATGGCTGCCTATATCTTCCATGCTAGGTGGGTTATTCTCAAGAGGAGTGGACTCCGCTCCTCATTCACGAGAAAGGGCCGGTAACCAGGATGCCCAGTCCCATAATCCAAAAAGATCAAAGCAAATCAAAATAATTAAACAAAACTCCCCCTGGGACCCGTTGAATGTTGGAGGCACTCGTTGTTTCGACCAAGCCATGGATTGATGCTTGTGGAGGAGGGGGAGTATAAACCTTTACCATTCTATTTGGGAACTGCCTATAATGCATGTAGTATGGAAGATACAGCCATCTCATAGTTGTTACATTGACAGTGAAAGTATGCCGCTCAAAATATTATTTATCTCTATTTCAAAAATCGAGCTCTGGCACCTCTACAAATCCCTGCTTCCCTCTGCGAAGGGCCTATCTATTACTTTTATGTTGAGTCATCACCCTTCTTATTAAAAAGCACCCGCTGGAGAGCACACTGTCGTTTGCATTCATTATGATTGGTTTATATTGGGTATGACTTGACTGGATCTCTTTTACCATGAATTACAATATTTAGTCAGTCCTTGATCTTTAAAGGTGCTCTGCATTTATGTTTTGCGGTCTCAGAAAGGGCTAGCGAGATACCATTTTGTTATATCATGTTATGATTATTTTGAGAAAGTGTTATCATCCAAGTTTTATTATTATGGCTCGCTAGCTGATTATGCTATTGATATGAGTAATTGTGAGACCTACGTGTTATTGTGAGTATGGTTAGTTCATAATAATTGCTGAAACTTGAATGCTGGCTTTTCATGTTTACAACAACAAGAGCAAACAGAGTTTGTAAAAGTTTTTCTTTTTCTCTTTCAGTTTGTCAACTGAATTGCTTGAGGACAAGCAAGGGTTTAAGCTTGGGGGAGTTGATACGTCTCCGTCGTATCTAATTTTCCAAAAACTTTTGCCCTTATTTTGGACTCTAACTTGTATGATTTGAATGGAACTAACCCGGACTGACGCTGTTTTCAGCAGAATTGCCATGGTGTTGTTTTATGTGCAGAAAACAAAAGTTCTCGGAATGACCTGAAACTCCACGGAATATCTTAGAATAAATAATAAAAAATCCTCGCCAAATATGAAGACCAGGGGGCCCACACCCTGTCCATGAGGGTGGGGGGCGCGCCCCTCTCCCCTGGGCGCGCCCCCCTACCTCGTGGGCCCCCTGGTGGCCCTCCGACGCCAACTCCAACTCCATATATTGGCTTTTGAGGAGAAAAAAATCAGAGAGAAAGTTTCATCGCATTTTACGATACGGAGCCGCCGCCAAGCCCTAATCTCTCTCGGGAGGGCTGATCTGGAGTCCGTTCAGGGCTCCGGAGAGGGGGATTCGTTGCCGTCGTCATCATCAACCATCCTCCATCACCAATTTCATGATGCTCACCGCTGTGCATGAGTAATTGCATCGTAGGCTTGCTGGACGGTGATGGGTTGGATGAGATTTATCATGTAATCGAGTTAGTTTTGTTAGGGTTTGATCCCTAGTATCCACTATGTTCTGAGATTGATGTTGCTATGACTTTGCTATGCTTAATGCTTGTCACTAGGGCCCGAGTGCCATGATTTCAGATCTGAACCTATTATGTTTTCATGAATATATGTGAGTTCTAGATCCTATCTTGCAAGTCTATAGTCACCTACTATGTGTTATGATCCGGCAACCCCGAAGTGACAATAATCGGGACCACTCCCGGTGATGACCATAGTTTGAGGAGTTCATGTATTCACTATGTGTTAATGCTTTGTTCCGGTTCTCTATTAAAAGGAGGCCTTAATATCCCTTAGTTTCCAATAGGACCCCGCTGCCACGGGAGGGTAGGACAAAAGATGTCATGCAAGTTCTTTTCCATAAGCACGTATGACTATTTACGGAATACATGCCTACATTATATTGATGAACTGGAGCTAGTTCTGTGTCACCCTATGTTATGACTGTTACATGATGCACCACATCCGGCATAATTATCCATCATTGATCCGGTGCCTACGAGTTTTCCATATACTGGTTTACGCTTATTTACTTTTCCGTAGCTACTGTTACAATCACTACAAAAATACCAAAAACATTACTTTTGCTGTCTTTACTTTGTTACCGTTATCACCACTATCATATTACTTTGCTACTAAACACTTTGCTGCAGATACTAAGTTTCTAGGTGTGGTTGAATTGACAACTCAGCTGCTAATACTTGAGAATAATCTTTGGCTCCCCTTGTGTCGAATCAACAAATTTGGGTTGAATACTCTACCCTCGAAAACTGTTGCGATCCCCTATACTTGTGGGTTATCACTCTAGTGCATCCGTTGCATGGCAATCCCTACTCACTCAAATTGATATCTATTGATGGGCATCTCCATAGCCCGTTGATATGCCTAGTTGATGTGAGACTATCTCCTTCTTTTTGTCTTCTCTATAACCACCATATTCTATTCCACCTATAGTGCTATATACATGGCTCACGCTCATGTATTGCGTGAAAGTTGAAGAAGTTTGAGAACATCAAAAGTATGAAACAATTTCTTGGCTTGTCATCGGGGTTGTGCATGATTTAATACTTTGTGTGATGAAGATGGAGCATAGCCAGACTATATGATTTTGTAGGGATAACTTTCTTTGGCCATGTTATTTTGAGAAGATGATGCGTCTTGAACTACGTCAGTAGTTCCCCAAAGAGGAAGGGATGATGTAGCACAACTACAGTATGTATTTATCTCAGTGATGAGACAAAGGTTATCGAACCAGTAGGAGAACCAAGCAACACTATGTAAACGGTACTTGCACACAAAGAACAAATACTTGCAACCCGACGTGTTAAAGGGGTTGTCAATCCCTTTCGGGTAACGGTGCCAGAAATTGCCAAGTTGTAGGGATAAAAATTGTGATAGATTGGGTAAATGGATCTCGATAAAACGCGAAATAAAATAAAGTGCAACCAAGTATTTTGGGGTTTTTGATAATATAGATCTGAAAATAAAAAATGCAAATAAAAGAAAAGGCAAATAGCAATGTAGATATGAAAATATATGATGAGAAAATAGACCCGGGGGCCGTAAATTTCACTAGTGGATTCTCTTGAGAAAAATAGCATGCGGTGGGTAAACGAATTACTATTGGGCAATTGATAGAACTTCAAATAATTATGATGATATCCATGCAATTATCATTACATAGGCATCACGTCCAAGATTAGTAGACCGACTCCTGCCTGCATCTACTACTATTACTCCACACATCGACTGCTATCCAGCATGCATCTAGTGTATTAAGTTCATGGACAAGCAGAGTAATTCAATAAGAACGATGACATGATGTAGACAAGATCTATTCATGTAGGAACATACCCCATCTTGTTATCCTTAATAGCAACGATACATATTTGTCATTTCCCCTTCTGTCACTGGGATTGAGCACCGTAAGATCAAACCCATCACAAAGCACCTCTTCCCATGGCAAGAAAAATCGACCTAGTTGGCCTAACTAAACCAAGGATTTGAAGAAGAAATATGAGGATATAAGTAACCATGCATATAAGAGATCAAAACTCAAATAACTTTCATGGATAAAATAGATCTGATCATAAACTCAAAGTTCATCGGATCCCAACAAACACACCACAAAAAGAGTTACATCAAATAGATCTCCAAGATACCATTGTATTGAGAATCAAAACAGAGAGAGGAAGCCATCTAGCTACTAATTACGGACCCGTAGGTCTACAATGAACTACTCACACATCATCGGAGAGGCACCAATGAGGATGATGAACCCCTCTGTGATGGTGTCTAGATTGGATCTGTGGTTTCTGGAACTTGCGGCAGCTGGAATTGTGTTTCGTCAACTCCCCTAGGGTTTTTGGATTTTCAGGGTATTTATAGAGCAAAGAGGCGGTGCGGGAGGCGGTCGAGGTGGGCACAACCCACGAGGGCGCGCCTGGGCCCCCAGGCGCGCCCAGGTGGGTCGTGCTCCCCTCGGAGCTCCCCTCTGGTACTTACTTGGCCCAACTTGTGTCTTCTGGTCCAGAAAAAATCTCCAAAAAGTTTCACTACGTTTGGATTCCGTTTGGTATTGATTTTCTGTGAAGTAAAAAAACAAGCAAACAAAAGCAATTGGCATTAGGCACTATGTCAATAGGTTAGTCCCAATAAATTGATATAAAGTTGCTATAAAATGATTGTAATACATCTAAGAATGATAATATAACAGCCATGGAACAATAAAAAATTATAGATACATGATACGTCTCTAACGTATATATAATTTTTGATTGTTCCATGCTATTACATTATCTGTTTTGGATGTTTTATATGCATTAATATGCTATTTTATATGATTTCTGGGACTAACCTATTAACCTAGAGCCCAGTGCCAGTTCTTGTTTTTTCCTTGTTTTAGAGTTTCGCAGAAAAGGAATACCAAACGGAATAAAACTTTCGTGATGATTTTTGTTGGACCAGAAAACACCCAGGAGACTTGGAGTGCAAGTCAGAAGAGCCACGAGGTGGCCACAAGGGTGGAGGGCGCGCTTAGGGGGGGGGGGGGTAGGGCGCGCCCCCCGACCTTGTGGGCCCCTCGGTGACCCCTTGACCTAGATCTTCCTCCTATATATATATTCTCAAATACCCCCAAAACTTCCAGGGGAGCCACGAAACCACTTTTCCACCGCCGCAACCTTCTATACTCATGAGATCCCATCTAGGGGCCTTTTCTAGCATCCTGCCAGAGGGGGATTCGATCACAAAGGGCTTCCACATCAACACCATTGCCTCTCCGATGAAGCATGAGTAGTTTACCACAGACCTACGGGTCCATAGCTAATAGCTAGATGGCTTCTTCTCTCTCTTTGATTCTCAATACCATGTTCTCCTCGATGTTCTTGGAGATCTATTCGATGTAATACTCTTTTGCGGTGTGTTTGCCGAGATCCAATGAATTGTGGATTTATGATCAGCTTATCTATGAATATTATTTGAATCTGCTCTGAATTCTTTTATGCATGATTTGATATCTTTCCAAGTCTCTTCGAACTATCGAGTTGGTTTGGCCAACTAGATTGGTTTTTCTTGCAATGGGAGAAGTGCTTAGCTTTGGGTTCAATCTTGCGGTGCTCGATCCTAGTGACAGAAGGGGAACCGACACGTATTGTATTGTTGCCATCGAGGATAACAAGATGGGGTTTTCATCATATTGCTTGAGTTAATTCCGCTACATCGTGTCATCTTACTTAATGCGTTACTCTGTTCTTATGAACTTAATACTCTAGATGCAGGCAGGAGTCGGTCGATGTGTGGAGTAATAGTAGTAGATGCAGAATCGTTTCGGTCTACTTGACACGGACGTGATGCCTGTATTCATGATCATTGCCTTAGATATTGTCATGACTTTGCGCTTTTCTATCAATTGCCTGGCATTAATTTGTTCACCCACCATAATAATTTCTATCTTGAGAGAAGCCTCTAGTGAAACCTATGGCCCCCGGGTCTATTTTCCATCATATAAGTTTCTGATCTATAATTTTAGTTTCCGATTTACTTTCTTTGCAATCTTTTACTTTCCATTCCATAAACCAAAAATTACCAAAAACATTACTTTACCGTTTATCCATCTCTATCAGATCTCACATTGCAAATAACCGTGAAGGGAATGACAACCCCTTTATCGCATTAGTTGCAAGTTGGTGTTTGTTTGTGAAAGTATTCGGTGGCTTGCGCATTGTCTCCTACTGGATTGATACCTTGGTTCTCAAAACTGAGGGAAATACTTACTCTACTTTGCTGCATCACCCTTTCCTCTTCAAGGGAAAAACTAACGCAAGCTCAAGAGGTAGCATTACATTGGAGACGTATCAGCATCCCCAAGCTTAATTCCTGCTCGTCCTCGAGTAGGTAAATGATAAAAATAGAATTTTTAATGTGGAATGTTGCCTATCATGTTCATCACATATTCTTTTCTTTTGTCGCATGGACATTTGGACTTTTATATGCTTCGAAGTAATAGTCTAGTTTTGACATGAAGACTTCAATACTCAAGCATATCAACCAGCAACCATGTCTTTCAAAATATCAACACTAAAGCAAGATATCCCTAGCCCATTATGCTCAATCATTGATCAATTGATGAAACACACTCGCATATTAGCTACACCCAATGCTCAAGTACGATCATTGTGCCCCTTAGTTGGTGCTTTATAAGAGAAGATGGAGACTCAAAATTAAAAATAAAAATTGCATAAATTAAAAAAGAAAGGCCCTCCGCAGAGGGAAGTAGGGATTTGTAGAGGTGCAAGCGCTCAAAGCGAAAAAGATAGAGATAAAATATTTTGGGTGTCATTCCTTTCCTGTCAACGAAAACGATCGAGTAGTTCCCAATACTTTCCATGCTATATATATCATAGGCGGTTCCCAAACACAAAATAATGTTTATTCCTTTTTCTGCCATACTTTCACATTCCACGGCTAACCGAATCCACGGGTGTCGTACATACCAACACTTTCCATGGAATTTATTATTTGATAACATAAAGTAAATTCATTTTTGATTTCGGGACTGGGCATCCCTAATACCTTTGCCGTACTCTCATGCAATGACAAGTGAATAAACACTCATCTTGAGAATAACACATCTAGCATGGAAAAATATCAGCCACCCCCTACCGTTTCATGAGCGGTATGAGCACAAAAGGAAATTTATTTTGAAGATTAGAGATGGCACATACAAATTTGCTTAGAACGGCAAAAGAATACCGCATATAGGTAGGTATAATGGACTCATATGGCAAAAACTGGGATTAAGGATTTTGGATGCACAAGTAGTAATCATACTTAGTACAAGTGAAGGATAGCAAAAGATTGAGAAGCATCCAACAAAGAAACAGAAAATCTCATAAGCGATTTGTGGCGATCTGATAACCCACAAGTATAGGGGATTGTAACAGTTTTCGATAAGTAAGAGTGTTGAACCCAATGAGGAGCTAAAGGTAGAACAAATATTCCCTCAAGTTCTATCGACCACCGATACAACTCTACGCACGCTTGACATTCGCTTTACCTAGAACAAGTATGAAACTAGAAGTACTTTGTAGGTGTTTTTGGGTAAGCTTGCAAGAAAGTAAAGAACACGAAAATAAAAGCTAGGGGCTGTTTAGATAAAGACACAACTAAATTAGTTTTAGTAGAGAGCTTTTGCCAACAAGAAAGTTATTTGTCCCTAGGCGATCGATAACTAGACTGGTAATCATTATTGCAATTTTATTTGAGGGAGAGGCATAAGCTAACATACTTTCTCTACTTGGATCATATGCACTTATGATTGGAACTCTAGCAAGCATCCGCAACTACTAAAGATTCATTAAGGTAAAACCCAACCATAGCATTAAAGCGTCAAGTCCCCTTTATCCCATACGCAAACAACCTACTTACTCGGGTCTGTGCTTCTGTCACTCACGCCACCCACCATAAGCAAATCATAAGCATATTGCAAACCCTACAACGGGAATCCCTCACGCTTGCGCGACACGGAGAGCACCATAGGATAGCACCAATAATAAAACATACAACTCAAACCAATCACGATCATCAAATAGCCATTAGGACAAAACAGATCTACTCAAACATCATAGGATAGCCATACATCATTGGGAAATAATATATAGCGTTGAGCACCATGTTTAAGTAGAGATTACAGCGGGTAAGAGAGAGTTTACACCGCTGCATAGAGGGGGGAAGAGTTGGTGATGATGGCAGTGAAGTTGTTGGTGAAGATGGCGGTGATGATGATGGCCCCGGCAGCGCTCCAGCGCCACCGGAAGCAAGGGGGAGAGGGCCCCCCCTTCTTATTCTTCTTCCTTGCCCTCCTCCCTATATGGGAGAAGGGTTTCCCCACTGGTCCTTGGCTCCCATGGTGTGGGAGGGGCGAGAGCCCCTCCGAGATTGGATCTGTCTCTCTGTCTCTCTCTAGTTCTGCGTTCTCAGATTCTTCCCTTTCACCGTTTCTTATATTCCCAGAGATCCGTAACTCCGATTGGGCTGAAATTTTGACACGATCTCTATCCGGAAATTAGCTTTCTTGAGGCGAAAGAAGGGCATCAACTGCCTTACGGGGTGGCCACGAGGGTTAGGGGCGCGCCTGCCTCCCCAGGGCGCGCCCCCTACCTCGTGGGCCCCTCGAGCATAGTCTCGTGTGGATTCTTCTTCTCAAAAATCATATATATTCCAAAAAAATCTCCGTTAGTTTTTATTCCGTTTGGACTCCGTTTGATATGGACATTCTGCGAAACAAAAAACATGCAACAAACAGGAACTGGCACTGGGCACTGGATCAATATGTTAGTCCCAAAAATAGTATAAAAAGTTGCCAAAAGTATATGAAAGTTGAAAAATATTGGCATGGAACAATCAAAAATTATAGATACGACGGAGACGTATCACGATCCAAACTCAAACGGTCGAATCTCTGTTCATGAGTGTCATCCCTGGATCGGTAATGCTGACACACACAGTACTTGAAGGATTTATAACAGAGTTGCAATCACACACTTATTACATCGAATATCTCATAAGAGAGTACTTATTACAATAATATGGCTGAAGGCCAACTAATAAGATAAGATTAGAAGGCATGGAAGATTAAGCGAGTCCATCAACTCCAATGGCATACTTGAGTGCAAAACAACGACCTAGCGCACCTTACTCTTCGTCTGAAAAGTCTGCAACATAATACGTTACAGCCCGAAAATGGGTCAGCACATGGAATATGCTGGCAAAATAACACTGCAGAGCAATGAACATGTAACAGCTACAACTATATGCTTATTTGGCTGGTGGAGGCTCTACGGTTATTTTGTTTTTGCGAAAAGCCAATTTTTCCCTACAACAAAGAAATATATTTTATGTAACTATCATGGTAGTTGATAAACATTGATAATGGTAAACCCCATCTCAATCCCAATTAAAGTAATCATTAACCCCACAAGTTAATTAAATAAAGTGATGAGATTAACATAATAATTCAAGCACCAGATACTCAAGATGTCCATAATCGGGGACACAACTAATCATGATTAGTTTGTACACTTCGCAGAGGTTTGCGCACTTTTCCCCACAAGACTCGATCTCCTTCGTTGTATTTCTCGCACTGCATGCTATTTGAGAAATGGATGACCGAGACACAGTCTTTCATAAGAGGTCCCCTTAACCGATAGATAGGCCGGTACACCTACAATCCCCTACATCTGCTAGCCCATCATGAAAAGGATTCCCACAACTTACTCAACTATGCCAAAGCCCATAATGGCTTGTGGCTGCACACGGAAGTTTCCAACATGAATGATCTTATGATCCCTTTGAGCCTGGGTGGCGAACCATAAGATGATCACACGGATTCCTCGGGATCTCCTTGGACAGCACTGGATTACCCCAAGTGCCCACAAACAATCCACCCAGATGTGTGTTAAAGAAGCCACCTTAAATAAACCCTTAGTTCATAATAATACTCACAACTGTCATGTATCACTCAGACCAAACCACGTCTACTAGCATAGCATAGCAGTATAAGCATAACGTAGAAGTAACTCCTAGGGTTTAAATAAAAAGGGCAATAGGTAGTACCTCAACTACTACTTCCCAATACCCACAAGTTATCAAATCCTAACCATGCAGTGTTTCAGGATTGAAACTAATGCATAAAACTGGGTAATGAAGAAGTATGATCAAAGTGTTACTTGCCTTGCTGACGATCTGAAAACCCTAGTGACTCGTAGTAGCACGCTTCGCACTCCGGAAACTCTATCGCAAACAAAAAATAGCATACATAAGCACTCAAGCAATAGATGCAATGGTAAAACTCAGATGAGGAAGTCCAAATTGAAAGTTCAACTGAAGGGCTTCGATTTGCAAAAAGAAACACTCAAATCGGAGCTACGAAACTCAAACTACGATCAAAAGAAGTTTGAATTCCAATATGCTTGCAACCAAATTTTAAATTGTCAAAATACTGTTGAAGTTGGTTAACTGGAAAGAGGGGTTCGAGACGAAGATTTAGGCGTTGGTTTCACTGGATTTGGACAAATGGTTAAAAAGTTGCGAAGGTTTGAAGATCAGGGGCTAATCTGCGATAAAAATAATCGTGGATAGGTCCCTGGCGAAAAATAAAACAGAAAAAGAAAAACCTATCGGACGAACGTCCGCTATAGAGACAAGCGAACGAATTCGTTCATTACAAGAACTAAACGAACGAACGTTCACGGAATAGATCTAACCGAAGAAAACCGAGGAAAACCAGTCTATATAAAAAAACCAAACTAGATCTAAACCGAAAAAACCCGAAAGAACCGGCGAACCGGGCGGTTTCTACATCGGTCAACGGCGGCGGCGGCAGGCGGGGCGGCGGCTCCGGCGAGGCTGCGGGGCGGCGGGGCACGTCGCGGGGGCGAGGTGCAGGGCGGCGGCGGCTGCAGTGGGCGGCAGCGGCGGAGCGACGTGGCGGCGGCGGGCGCGGGCTGCTACTGCTTCTGGAGGCGGCGGGTGGCGGGTGAGGTGAGAGGGAGGTCGAGGCTCGGCTTATAAAGCCTCGGGGGAGGGGGCGTCCGACTTGGAGGCGAAGCCGGGCGGCGGCGGCGATACGGACTCCTCGCCGGAGTCCGGCGCGAACACGGTGCGACGCGAGGCTGTGCGGCGCTAGGCCGAGGCCTGGCTCCCAGCTGGGCTGGCCCAGTTCGGCACGCGAAGAGTTTTTTTAAATAAAATTCCCCAGAAGAAAAATCCTAAAAAAATATAAAAAAATTCTAAAAATGCCAAAAACAATTTTCACCGTCTAAATAAAATATTTGGAACAAAGTGAATATTTTTCTGGCCTAAAAATGCAATTTCGAAAAATGCATATTTTTATAATTCAAATAAAACCTCGAATAAAAATCCGAATAAAATATTTATTTGATTTTAAAATCTTCCCTCCTATATCCCTCTTATTTTGGAGAAGTCATTTTATCTCCTCTCTTTTATTTTTATATTGGAAATATTTCAGAGAGAAAAATTATTAAAATCAAAATGACCCTTTTTTCAAATTTGATAAAATTCAAATATGAAAATAAACGAAACCTCCAACTCTCTCCTTGGGTCCTTGAGTTGCTTAAGATTTCTAGGAACACAACCGAACGCAAATAAAATATGGTATGCATATGATGACCTAGGTATACCATCCAAATTGAAAATTGGGATGTTACAAACCTACCCCCCTTAAGATGAATCTCGCCCTTGAGATTCAGGTTGGCTAGAAAATAGGTGTGGGTGGTCTTTCCTTAGATCTTCCTCTCGTTCCCAGGTGGCTTCATCCTCGGTATGGTGGCTCCACTGAACTTTGCAAAACTTGATAACCTTGCTGCGCGTAACCCGGCTGGCAAACTCGAGAATCTTGACGGGTTTCTCCTCGTAGGTCAGATCACTATCCAACTGAGTTACTTCCAGGGGCACTGTATCTCTCAGAGGAATATCGACCATCTTAGCATGACACTTCTTCAACTAGGATACGTGAAACACATCATGAAGTCCTAACAATCCTTCGGGTAATTCCAACTTGTAGGCAACCTCTCCCATACGTTCCAAAACTCAGTACGGTCCTACAAATCTCGGGGCTAACTTTCCCTTAACTCCAAAATGTTTAACTCCTCGCAGAGGTGACACACGAAGATATGCTCGGTCTCCAATCTCATAGACTATCTCCTTGCGTTTAGTATCTGCATAATTCTTCTGCCTGGACTGAGCTACCTTCAGTCTGTCCCAAATCAACTTAACCTTCTCTTCGAAACTCCATGCGGACATATGATCCTGGTCATATATATTTTGGCCAACTTTGCGCTCGTATAGGTGGTTTTCTCTGGGATAAAGTGAGCTACCTTTGGCAAATGATCAACTACTACCCATATTGGATCGTATCCTGATAGGGTCCTGGACAAACCGGTGATGAAATCCGTGCTAAGCTTGTCCACTTCCATTCAGGTATCGGCATAGGCTGCAGTAATCCTGCCGGCTTCTGTTGTTCTGCCTTCACTCTCTGACATACATCGCATACCGCTACATACTCTGCAATATCCCTCTTCATACCAGTCCACCAGAAACGTTCCTTCAAATCCAAATACATCCTGGTGTTTCCGGGGTGTATCGAGTATGACGAATCACAAGCT
The DNA here is from genome assembly GCF_003073215.2 of Triticum urartu. NCBI lineage: Eukaryota > Viridiplantae > Streptophyta > Magnoliopsida > Poales > Poaceae > Triticum > Triticum urartu. The sequence continues at coordinate 383,784,473 of NC_053025.1, read as the reverse complement.
TCCTGAAGTATTAATTTCCTGATCTCCGCATTATTGGACACATTATACGATCCTTAAACCAAAAGGTCTCGTGCTCATCCTCACGGAAACCCTTGGCTTTTCCTTTTCTCATTTTCTCCTTTATCTCAGCGATTTCCTTATCATCCTTCTGAGCTTCTCAGATCTTTCCCAATAATGTAGACTGAACCTCCATTGTTGCCACAAAACCTCTTGGAACTATCTCCAAACGAAGCTCCTTGAGATTCTTGACTATCTCCTGCGGTAATCCTCCGGTTACTGATACGTCTCCAATGTATCTATAATTTTTGATTGCTCCATGCTATATTATCTACTGTTTTGGACATTATTGGGCTTTATTATCCAATTTTATATTATTTTTGGGACTAACCTATTAACCAGAGGCCCAACCCAGAATTGCTGTTTTTTTGCCTGTTTTAGGGTTTCAAAGAAAAGGAATATCAAACGGAATGAAACCTTCGGGAACGTGATTTTCTCAATGAACAAGACCAGGGAGACTTGGACCCTACGTTAAGAAAGGAAACAGGAGGCCACGTGGTAGGGGGGCGCGCCCACCCCCACCAGGCGCGCCCTCCACCCTCGTGGGCCCCCTGTTGCTCCACCGACGTACTCCTTCCTCCTATATATACCTACGTACCCCGAAACAATCAGATACGGAGCCAAAAACCTAATTCCACCGCCGCAACTTTCTGTATCCACGAGATCCCATCTTGGGGCCTGTTCCGGAGCTCCGCCGGAGGGGGCATCGATCACGGAGGGCTTCTACATCAACACCATAGCCCCTCCGATGAAGTGTGAGTAGTTTGCCTCAGACCTACGGGTCCATAGTTAGTAGCTAGATGGCTTCTTCTCTCTTTTTGGATCTCAATACAATGTTTTCCCCCTCTCTTGTGGAGAACTATTCGATGTAATCTTCTTTTTGCGGTGTGTTTGTTGAGACTGATGAATTGTGGGTTTATGATCAAGTCTATCTATGAATAATATTTGAATCTTCTCTGAATTCTTTTATGTATGATTGGTTATCTTTGCAAGTCTCTTCGAATTATCAGTTTGGTTTGGCCTACTAGATTGATCTTTCTTGCAATAGGAGAAGTGCTTAGCTTTGGTTTCAATCTTGCGGTGTCCTTTCCCGGTGACAGTAAGGGCAGCAAGGCACGTATTGTATTGTTGCCATTGAGGATAACAAGATGGGGTTTTCTTCATATTGCATGAGTCTATCCCTCTACATCATGTCATCTTGCTTAAGGCGTTACTCTGTTTTTAACTTAATACTCTAGATGCATGCTGGATAGCGGTCGATGAGTGGAGTAATAGTAGTAGATGCAGCCAGGAGTCGGTCTACTTGTCTCGGACGTGATGCCTATATACATGATCATACCTAGATATTCTCATAACTATGCTCAATTCTGTCAATTACTCAACAGTAATTTGTTCACCCACCGTAGAATACTTATGCTCTTGAGAGAAGCCACTAGTGAAATCTATGGCCCCCGGGTCTATCTTTATCATATTGATCTCCTACCACTTAGTTATTTCCTTTGCTATTTACTTTGCCTTTATTTTACTTTGCATCTTTATCATAAAAATACCAAAAATATTATCTTATCATATCTATCAGATCTCACTCTCGTAAGTTGCCTTATAGGGATTGACAACCCCTATTTGCGTTGGTTGCGAGGATTTATTTGTTTTGTGCAGGTATGAGGGACACGCGCGTAGCCTCCTACTAGATTGATACCTTGGTTCTCAAAAACCGAGGGAAATACTTATGCTACTTTGCTGCATCATCCCTTCCTCTTCGGGGAAAACCAACGTAGTGCTCAAGAGGTAGCAAGAAGGATTTCTGGCGCCGTTGCCGGGGAGGTCTATGCAAAAGTCAACATACCAAGTACCCATCACATACCCTTCTTTCCTGCATTACATTATTTGCCATTTGCCTCTCGTTTTCCTCTCCCCCACTTCACCTTGCCATTTTATTCGCCCTCTCTCTCTATCCTCCCTCTCCCTCTCTATTTGCCTCTCTTTGCCCGCTTGCTTTCTGTTTGCTTGTGTGTTAGTTTGTTTGCTTGTCGTTATGGCTAGTCCTTTACCTTCTGCCTCTATGTCTGAAATTGGGGAAACTATTGTCGATAATAATTCTGATGCTCCTACTAAAGAACCCACTATCTCACATATAAAAAGATTCCGTGTTGGTAGTGGTAATATTATTGGAAAAGGAGTTATTCAAGATTTCTTTACTTGTGCCGGTGCTTTACCCTCTATGGGTAGTTCTATCCTTCATAGAACTAGTAGTCTTGCGGACGCTATTGCCATTCTTGTAGTTGAACTTGAAAGACAATTCACGCACATGCATCCTTCCATACAAAGGATTTTTCTGGAATTTTCTAATATTGAGCATTCTTCTGTTAAGCATGCTGCTACTATCCTTTTGGCTCATGAGTTTTGATTCATAATAAAAGAGGCCAAAGAAATCTTTGCACATTATAGGGTGGACGCTTGCCGTCCTCCCATAGAGGCTATCCTCTTTGATCAAGAAGAAATAATGCATTTTCAATCTCTAGATTATGTGGCTTTCAATGAAAATCTTAGAAAAAGGGTTCCTACCAATGTTTTAGTTGATAGAATTTCTGAACTTAATGATGATTTGGCTATTCGAAATAATGAACTAGGATATTCTTTTGAATACAGGCTCACAAAGTTCTGTCAAAAGAATGCTTATAATGATGAATTGGTTGTGCAATATGAAGGACCAAAGGAGGAACCTATACCTCCCAAGGTTGATCTTGGGGACTTTTGTCCCATTAAATTTAGCCCTTTTGATTACTTTTGCTTGGCTCAAAGAAAACTTGCTGCCAAACATAGAGAATATGAAATGAGTTTTAATAATCTATCTTACTATTATGGCAATACCTAGATCTATTCTTGCTTGTTATGCCTAGCTAGGGGCGTTAAACGATAGCGCTTGTTGGGAGGCAACCCAATTTTATTTTTATTCCTTGCTTTTTGCTCCTGTTTAGTAATAAATAATTTATCTATCCTATGTTTTGCTTGTGTTTTTTGTGTTTAATTAGTGTTTGTGCCAAGTAGAACCGTTGGGAAGACTTGGGGAAAGTCTTGTTGAACTTTCTGTAAAGAACAAAAACTTTAGTGCTCACGAGAACTCTTGTCATTTTTATTTGGAAAGTGATATTTAGTTAATTATTTTTGAAGATGATTAATAGATAAATTCCTCACGTCCAGCAATTTATTTTAGAATTTTTGGGGTTCCATATATTGCGCTAGCTACAGATTACTACAGACTGTTCTGTTTTTTGACAGATTCTGTTTTTCGTGTGTTGTTTGCTTATTTTGATGAATCTATGGCTAGTAAAATAGTTTATAAACCATAGAGAAGTTGGAATACAGTAGGTATAACAGCAATATAAATAAAGAATGTGTTCATTACAGTACCTTAAAGTGGTCTTTTATTTTCTTTCGCTAACGGAGCTCACGAGATTTTCTACTTTAAGTTTTGTGTTGTGAAGTTTCCAAGTTTTGGGTAAAGATTTGATGGATTATGGAACAAGGAGTGGCAAGAGCCTAAGCTTGGGGATGCCCATGGCACCCCCAAGATAATCTAAGGACACCTAAAAGCCAAAGCTTGGGGATGCCCCGGAAGGCATCCCCTCTTTCGTCTACTTCTATCGGTAACTTTACCTGGGGCTATATTTTTATTCGCCACATGATATGTGTTTTGCTTGGAGCGTCTTGTATGATTTGAGTATTTGCTTGTTAGTTTACCAAAATCATCCTTGCTGTACACACCTTTTGAGAGAGCCATACATGATTTGGAATTTGTTAGAATACTCTATGTGCTTCGCTTATATCTTTTGAGTTATATAGTTTTGCTCTAGTACTTCACTTATATCTTTTAGAGCACGGTGGTGGATTTGTTTTATAGAAACTATTGATCTCTCATGCTTCACTTAGATTATTTTGAGAGTCTTAATAACATAGTAATTTTCTTAAAATCCTAATATGCTTGGTATACAAGATTAATAATAAAACTTTCTTGTGAGTGTGTTGAATACTATGATAAGTTTGATACTTGATAATTGTTTTGAGATATAAAGATGGTGATATTAAAGTCATGCTAGTTGAGTAGTTGTGAATTTGAGAAATACTTGTGTTGAAGCTTGTGATTCCCGTAGCATGCACATATGGTGAACCGTTATGTGATGAATTCGGAGCATGATTTATTTTTTGATTGTCTTCCTTATGAGTGGCGGTCGGGGACAAGCGATGGTCTTTTCTTACCAATCTACCCCCTAGGATCATGCACGTAATACTTTGCTTTGATAACTTGTAGATTTTTGCAATAAGTATATGAGTTCTTTATGACTAATGTTGAGTCCATGGATTATACGCACTCTCACCCTTCGACCGTTGCTAGCCTCTCTAATACCGCGCACCTTTCGCCGGTATCATACACCCACCATATACCTTCCTCAAAACAGCCACCATACCAACCTATTATGGCATTTCCATAGCCATTCCGAGATATATTGCCATGCAACTTTCCACCGTTCCGTTTATTATGACACACTCCATCATTGTCATATTGCTTAGCATGATCATGTAGTTGACATCGTATTTGTGGCAAAGCCACCATTCATAATTCTTTCATACATGTCACTCATGCATCATTGCATATCCCGGTACACCGCCAGAGGCATTTACATAGAGTCATATTTTTTTTCTAAGTATCGAGTTGTAATTGTTGAGTTGTAAGAAAAATAAAAGTGTGATGATCATCATTATTAGAGCATTGTCCCAGTGAGGAAAGGATGATGGAGACTATGATTCCCCCACAAGTTGGGATGAGACTCCGGACGAAAAATAAAAGAGGCCAAAGAAGCCCACATAAAAAAAGAGAAAGAAAAGAGGCCATAAAAAAGAGAAAGGCCCAAATAAAAAATAAATAAAAAATGAGAGAAAAAGAGAGAAGGGACAATGTTACTATCCTTTTACCACACTTGTGCTTCAAAGTAGCACCATTATCTTCATAGTAGAGAGTCTCTCATGTCAAAACTTTCATATAATAGTGGGAATCTTTCATTATAGAACTTGGCTTGTATATTCCAATGATGGGCTTCCTCAAATTGTCCTAGGTCTTCATGAGCAAGCAAGTTGGATGCACACCCACTTAGTTTCTTTTTGAGCTTTCATATTCTTATAGCTCTAGTGCATCCGTTGAATGGCAATCCCTACTCACTCACATTAATATCTATTGATGGGCATCTCCATAGCCCGTTGATACGCCTAGTTGATGTGAGACTATCTTCTCCCTTTTTTGTCTTCTCCACAACCACCACTCTATTCCACCTATAGTGCTATATCCATGGCTCACGCTCATGTATTGCGTGAAGATTGAAAAAGTTTTGAGAATGTTAAAAGTATGAAACAATTGCTTGGCCTGTCATAGGGGTTGTGCATGATTTAAATATTTTGTGTGGTGAAGATAGAGCATAGCCAGACTATATGATTTTGTAGGGATAACTTTCTTTAGCCATGTTATTTTGAGAAGACATAATTGCTTTGTTAGTATGCTTGAAGTATTATTATTTTTATGTCAATATGAACTTTTGTCTTGAATCTTTCGGATCTGAATATTCATACCACAATTAAGAAGAATTACATTAAAATTATGCCAAGTAGCACTCCGCATCAAAAATTCTGTTTTTATCACTTACCTACTCAAGGACAAGTAGGAATTAAGCTTGGGGATGCTTGATACGTCTCCAACATATCTATAATTTTTGATTGCTCCATGTTATATTATCTACCGTTTTGGACATTATTGGGCTTTATTATCCACTTTTATATTATTTTTGGGACTAACCTATTAACCGGAGGCCCAGCCCAGAATTGCTGTTTTTGCCTGTTTTAGGGTTTCAAAGAAAAGGAATATCAAACGGAGTCCAAACGGAATGAAACCTTCGGGAACATGATTTTCTCAACGAACAAGACCAGGGAGACATGGACCCTACGTCAAGAAAGGAAACAGGAGGCCACGAGGTAGGGGGGCGCGCCCACCCCCACCAGGCGCGCCCTCAACCCTCGTGGCCCCCCTGTTGCTCCACCGACGTACTCCTTCCTCCTATATATACCTACGTACACCCAAACGATCAGATACGGAGCCAAAAACCTAATTCCACCGCCGCAACTTTCTGTATCCACGAGATCCCATCTTGGGGCCTGTTCCAGAGCTCCGCCGGAGGGGGCATCGATCACGGAGGGCTTCTACATCAACACCATAGCCCCTCCAATGAAGTGTGAGTAGTTTACCTCAGACCTACGGGTCCATAGTTAGTAGCTAGATGGCTTCTTCTCTCTTTTTGGATCTCAATACAATGTTCTCCCCCTCTCTTGTGGAGAACTATTTGATGTAATCTTCTTTTTGCGGTGTGTTTGTTGAGACCGATGAATTGTGGGTTTATGATCAAGTCTATCTATGAATAATATTTGAATCTTCTCTGAATTCTTTTATGTATGATTGGTTATCTTTGCAAGTCTCTTCGAATTATCAGTTTGGTTTGGCCTACTAGACTGATCTTTCTTGCAATGGGAGAAGTGCTTAGCTTTGGGTTCAATCTTGCGGTGTCCTTTCCCGGTGATAGTTAGGGCAGCAAGGCATGTATTGTATTGTTGCCATCAAGGATAAAGAGATGGGGTTTTCTTCATATTGCATGAGTCTATCCCTCTACATCATGTCATCTTGCTTAAGGTGTTACTCTGTTTTTAACTTAATACTCTAGATGCATGCTGGATAGAGGTCGATGAGTGGAGTAATAGTAGTAGATGCAGGCAGGAGTCGGTCTACTTGTCTCGGACGTGATGCCTATATACATGATCATACCTAGATATTCTCATAACTCTGCTCAATTCTGTCAATTTCTCAACAGTAATTTGTTCACCCACCATAGAATACTTATGCTCTTGAGGGAAGCCACTAGTGAAACCTATGGCCCCCGGGTCTATCTTTATCATATTGATCTCCTACTACTTAGTTATTTCCTTTGCTATTTACTTTGCCTTTATTTTACTTTGCATGTTTATCATAAAAATACCAAAAATATTATCTTATCATATCTATCAGATCTCACTCTCGTAAGTGGCCTTATAGGGATTGACAACCCCAATTTGCATTGGTTGCGAGGATTTATTTGTTTTGTGCAGGCACGAGGGACTCACGCGTAGCCTCCTACTGGATTGATACCTTGGTTCTCAAAAACCGAGGGAAATACTTATGCTACTTTGCTGCATCATCACTTCCTCTTTGGGGAAAACCAACGCAGTGCTCAAGAGGTAGCACTTACCAGGGTATTGGCATAACTTTTCCGGCTCAGAGCGTCTGCTACGACATTGGCCTTTCCTGGGTGATAATGCAATTTCATATCATGATCCTTTATAAGCTCCAACCATCTCCTTTGTCTGAGATTCAGCGCCTTCTATGTGAAAATGTACTTCAAACTCTTGTGATCCGTGTACACATCACATCGGTTTCCAATAAGAAAATGTCTCCAGGTCTTGAGCGCATGCACCACGGCTGCTAACTCCAAATCATGCATGGCATAATTCAATTCATGCGGTCGAAGTTGTCGTGAGGCATATGAACCGACTCTTCCGTCCTGCATAAGTACTCCTCCATGTCCTAAGCGAGAAGCGTCGCAATACACTTGGAAATCCTTGCGTATATCCGGAAGGATCAGCACTGGGGCTGTAAACAACCGTTTCTTCAACTCCTGAAAACTGGACTCACAATCTTCAGGCCATTTGAACTTGGTGTCCTTCTTCAAAAACTCCATCATAGGCTTCGCAATCTTGGAAAATTTCTCAATGAATCTCCAATAATATCCCGCAAGTCCTAGAAAACTGCGAATCTCCCCAACTGAGGTGGGTGCCAACCACTCAGTTACAGATTGAACCTTGGTGGGGTCTAATGCTATACCTTCTCCTGATATAACATGTCCAAGAAATCCAACTTCCTTCAACCAAAACTCACACTTGCTAAACTTGGTATACAACTGATGTTCCCTGAGCTTCTCGAGAACTAAGCGCAAGTGTTCCCTGTGTTCCTCTTCATTCTTCGAGTATACCAGAATATCATCAACGAACACCACTACAAACTTATCCAAAAACTCCATGAACACCTTATTCATCATACTCATGAAGTAGGCAGGGGCGTTAGTCAATCCAAATGACATGACCGTGTACTCATATAGCCCGTACCTTGTGGTGAAAGCTGTCTTAGGTATATCATTTTCTCAAATCTTCAGCTGGTGATATCCTGATCGCAAATCGATCTTGGAGAATACTTTTGCTCCCTGCAACTGGTCAAACAAGTCATTGATCATCGGTAGTGGGTATTTGTTCTTGATCGTCACTTCGTTCAATGCACGATAATCAACAACCATTCTCAAAGATCCATCCTTCTCCTCAAGCAAGAGCACTAGGGCTCCCCAGAGTGATGAACTTCGTCGAATGTAACCTTTCTCCAGTAGCTCATTAATCTGCTTCTTGATTTCCTCCAGATCATTTGCGGGCATCCGATATGGTCTCTTGGATATCGGTCCGGTGCCTGGCAACAACTCTATCAAAATTCTATGTCTTGATCCGGCGGCATGTCTGGTAGTTCCTCTAGAAATACATCCGGGTAATCCTTCGCAACAGGCACTTCCTCCTGAACAACTCCTGAGAGGGAATTCACTTGGGTCATCTTCGACGCATGTCGTGACACATAATTAATCCTTTTTCTCTCCAGGGTGGTGAGTAGAATTGACTTGCTAGCGCAATTGATGTTCTCTCCATACATAGATAGCCAATCCATGCCTAGTATCACATCCAACCCTTGTGACTCCAGAATTATTAAGTCTGAGGGGAAAACGTGTCTACCTATGGTCAATGGCATCTAAAAACATCCTTGGCTTGCCATATACTCTGCTTCTGGCAAGCTTACTAACATAGGTGTCTTAAGAACTTTGGTGGGCAACTTATATTTACCCACAAACCCCTTCGAAATGTATGATTGCGATGCACCAGTATCGAAAAGAACGATTGCAGTAAATGACTTAACCAAAAACTTACCTATAACTGCATCTGGCTGCTCTTCAACCTCCTCCACGTTAACGTGGTTCACATGTCCCCTATTGAAAGGGTTGGGCTTCTTCCCAGAGCATCCATTTCTGTTGCCATTCTTCAACTCAGAACAATCGTTGGCGTAGTGCCCAGTCTTCCCGCACCTGTAACAGGTAACATGGCTCAAGTCCTTCTTGGCGGGCGTTGCTGGGTTGGGCCGGTTCTGGCTACTGCTTGCTCCATTCCCGTTTCCATTCTTATGCCCACTGTGGTTATGGGAACTACCTCCATTGTGAGTATGGCCTCCATGGTTATGGGTGTAACCTCTGGGGTTAGGGGTAAAGCGAGGCTTCTGTTGAGCTCCAGGATTGTACTTCCCCTGTCCCTACTTCCATTTGGGGCTCTCTATCTGCCACTGTTTGCTTTCAATCATAAGGGCCCGGTCTACCAACTCCTGGTAGTTAGTGAATGTTGCCACCATCAACTGCATACTTATCTCATCATTCAGCCCTTCCATAAACTTCTCCTGCTTCGCGGCATTTGTGGCCACATCATCTGGAGCATAGCGGGCTAACTTGCTAACCTCATCCACGAACTGCCCCACAGTACGGTTTCACTGGCGTAAGTTGCGGAACTCATGCTTCTTCATATTCATAGCTCCAGTTGAGACATGGGCTGTGCGAAAAGCTTGCTGAAACTGATCCCATGTGACATTAGCTATGGGAAAAGTGGCTGTGTAATTCTCCCACCATGAGGCCGCGGGTCCATCCAGTTGGTGTGTGGCAAAGCGCACCTTCTTCGCATCTGTGCAACCTGCAGTGGTCAACTCCCTTCCAATCCTGCGTAGCCAATCATCAGCAACAATCAGCTTGGTGCTACTGGAAAACACCAGCGGATTAAACCTCAAAAAATGGGCTAATTTGTCCATGGAGGTGGTGGCGGTGGGTTGTTGTTATTGTTGCCTTGGTTCTGAACTAGTAGCTTCATCAAGGCATTCTGCTGTTGGATCAACTGAGTGAGCTCCGGTGGGAAGACAAATCCAGGGTCACGTCTCGGAGGCATCTGATGGTTGAGAGGGGAGAGTTTAGAATAGAATGAGGTCTAAAGAGAAAACACTACCAATATGCACATGAGACAAACACATTCATATCACACCACTCAATTCAAACAAGGGCATACAATCGATCTAGCTACCGTTACAAAATACTCGGACTACTACTATATACATGGGGGAATACTACTGATAATATGGGGGTCATCTAGAAATTTTGATCGGTGGAAGACTCCATGATATCCGCTCCAGCTTCATCTTCATAATCTTCATCACTACTGTCGGGGTCGGAGTCGGTGTCGTCGATGATGATGTAGTCTTTGGGATGGTCGTCATCTCCTCCTGGCGCGGGGTCTCCCATGAATACTAAAGGAAATATGCCCTAGAGGCAATAATAAAGTTATTATTTATTTCCTTATTTCATGATAAATGTTTATTATTCATGCTAGAATTGTATTAACCAGAAACATGATACATGTGTGAATACATAGACAAACAGAGTGTCACTAGTATGCCTCTACTTGACTAGCTCGGTGATCAAAGATGGTTATGTGTCCTAGCCATAGACATGAGTTGTCATTTGATTAACGGGATCACATCATTATGAGAATGATGTGATTGACTTGACCCATTCCGTTAGCTTAGCACTTGATCGTTTAGTATTCTGCTATTGCTTTCTTCATGACTTATACATGTTCCTATGACTACGAGATTATGCAACTCCCATTTACCAGAGGAACACTTTGTCTGCTACCAAACGTCACAATGTAACTGGGTGATTATAAAGGTACTCTACAGGTGTCTCCAAAGGTACTTGTTGAGTTGGCATAGATCAAGATTAGGATTTTTCACTCCGATTGTCGGAGAGATATCTCTGGGCCCTCTCGGTAATACACATCACTATAAGCCTTGCAAGCAATACAACCAATGAGTTAGTTGCGGGATAGTGCATTACGAAACGAGTAAAGAGACTTGCCGGTAACGAGATTGAACTAGGTACTGGGATACCGACGATCGAATCTCGGGCAAGTAACATACCGATGACAAAGAGAACAATGTATGTTGTTATGCAGTCTGACGGATAAAGATCTTCGTAGAATATGTGGGAGACAATATGAGCATCCAGGTTCCGCTATTGGTTATTGACCGGAGATGTGTCTCGGTCATGTCTACATAGTTCTCGAACCCGTAGGGTCCGCACGCTTAAAGTTCGGTGACGATTTGTATTATGAGTTTATGTGTTTGATGTACCGAAGGTAGTTCAGAGTCCCAGATGAGATCGGAGACATGACGAGGAGTCTCGAAATGGTCGAGACGTAAAGATCGATATATTGGACGACTATATTCGGACATCGGAAAGGTTCCGAGTGATTCAGGTATTTTTCGGAGTACCGGGGAGTTACGGGAATACGGAGAAGAAGTGTTGGGCCTTAATGGGATTTAGTGGGAAGGAGAGGCAGCAGCCAGGAGGTGGTGCGCGCCCTCCCAAGCCCAGTCCGAATTGGACAAGGGGTTTGGGGCGCGCCCCCCTCTCCCTTCCTTCTTCTCTTCCCTCCTTTCCCCCCTTCTCCTAGTTGGACTAGGAAAGGAGGAAACCTACTCCTACTAGGAGTAGGAATCCTACTCCCTTGGCACGCCCCTCCTAGGGCCGGCCTCCTCCTCCCTTGCTCCTTTATATACGGGGGCAAGGGCACCCCAGGACACACAAGTTGATCACAAAGATCTCTCCCAGCCGTGTGCGGTGCCCCCTCCACCATAATCTACCTCGGTCATACTGTAGCGGTGTTTAGGCGAAGCCCTCCTGTGGTAGCTTCATTAACATCATCACCACGCTGTCGTGCTGACGAAACTCTTCCCCGAGCTCTACTGGATCGTGAGTTCGCGGGACATCACCAAGTTGAACGTGTGCTGAACGCGGATGTGCCGTACGTTCGGTACTGAGGATCGGTCGATCGTGAAGACGTATGACTACATCAACCGCGTTGTCATAACGCTTCCGCTTAGCGGTCTACGAGGGTACATGGACGACACTCTCCCCTCTTGTTGCTATGCATCACCATGATCCTGCGTGTGCGTAGGATTTTTTTTGAAATTACTACGTTCCCCAACAGTGGCATCCGAGCCTGGTTTTATGCGTAGATGTTATATGCACGAGTAGAACACAAGTGAGTTGTGGGCGATACAAGTCATACTTCTTACCAGCATGTCATACTTTGGTTCGGCGGTATTGTTGGATGAAGCGGCCCGGACCGACATTACGCGTACGCTTACGCGAGACTGGTTCTACCGACGTGCTTTGCACACAGGTGGCTGGCGGGTGTCAGTTTCTCCAAATTTAGTTGAACCGAGTATGGCTATGCCCGGTCCTTGAGAAGGTTAAAACAACACTAACTTGACGAACTATCGTTGTGGTTTTGATGCGTAGGTAAGAATGGTTCTTGCTCAGCCCGTAGCAGCCACGTAAAACTTGCAACAACAAAGTAGAGGACGTCTAACTTGTTTTTGCAGGGCATGTTGTGATGTGATATGGTCAAGACATGATGCTATATTTTAATTGTATGAGATGATCATGTTTTGTAACCGAGTTATCGGCAACTGGCAGGAGCCATATGGTTGTCGCTTTATTGTATGCAATGCAATTGCCCTATAATGCTTTACTTTATCACTAAGCGGTAGCGATACTCGTAGAAGCAATAGTTGGCGAGACGACAACGATACTATGATGGAGATCAAGGTGTCGCGCCGGTGACGATGGTGATCATGATGGTGCTTCGGAGATGGAGATCACAAGCACAAAATGATGATGGCCATATCATATCACTTATATTGATTGTATGTGTTGTTTATCTTTTATGCATCTTATTTTTCTTAGATCGACGGTAGCATTATAAGATGATCTCTCACTAAATTTCAAGATAAAAGTGTTCTCCCTGAGTATGCACTGTTGCCAAAGTTCGTCATGCCGAGACACCACGTGATGATCGGGTGTGATAAGCTCTACGTTCATCCACAACGGGTGCAAGCCAGTTTTTGCACACATAAAATGCTCGGGTTAAACTTGACGAGCCTAGCATATGCAGATATGGCCTTGGAACACTGAGACCGAAAGGTCGAGCGTGAATCATATAGAAGATATGATCAACATAGTGATGTTCACCATTGAAAACTACTCCATCTCATGTGATGATCAGACATGGTTTAGTTTATTTGGATCACGTGATCACTTAGATGATTAGAGGGATGTTTATCTAAGTGGGAGTTCTTAAGTAATATGATTAATTGAACTTTAATTTATCATGAACTTAGTCCTGGTAGTATTAGCATATCTATGTTGTAGATCAATAGCTCGCGTTTAGCTCCTCTGTTTTATCTTTGATATGTTCCTAGAGAAAACTAAGTTGAAAAATGTTAGTAGCAATGATGTGGATTGGATCCGTGATCTAAGGATTATCCTCATTGCTGCACAGAAGAATTATGTCCTTGATGCACCGCTAGGTGACAGACCTATTGCAGGAGCAGATGCAGACGTCATGAACGTTTGGCTAGCTCAATATGATGACTAATTGATAGTTTAGTGCACCATGCTTAACAGCTTAGAATCGGGACTTCAAAGACGTTTTGAACGTCATGGATCATATGAGATGTTCCAGGAGTTGAAGTTAATATTTCAAGCAAATATCCGAGTTGAGAGATATGAAGTCTCCAACAAGTTCTGTAGCTAAAAGATGGAGGAGAATAGCTCAAGCAGTGAGCATGTGTTCAGATTGTCTGGGTACTACAATCGCTTGAATCAAGTGGGAGTTAATCTTTTAGATAAAATAGTGATTGACAAAATTCTCTAGACACTATCACCAAGTTACCAGAACTTAGTGATGAACTATAATATGCAAGGGATGACGAAAGTAATTCCCGAGCTCTTCGCGATGCTGAAATCGACGAAGGTAGAAATCAAGAAAGAGTATCAAGTGTTGATGGTTGACAAGACCACCAGTTTCAAGAAAAGGACATAGGGAAGAAGGGGAACATCAAGAAGAACGGCAAGCAAGTTGCTGCTCAAGTGAAGAAACCCAAGTCTGGACCTAAGCTTGAGACTGAGTGCTTCTACTGCAAAGGGACTGGTCACTGGAAGCGGAACTGCCCCAAGTATTTGGCGGATAAGAAGGATGGCAAAGTGAACAAAGGTATATTTGATATACATGTTATTGATGTGTACTTTACTAGTGTTTATAGCAACCCCTCAAGTATTTGATACTAGTTCAGTTGCTAAAGAGTAGTAACTTGAAACGGGAGTTGCAGAAAGAACAGAAACTAGTTAAAGGGCGAGGTGACGATGTGTGTTGGAAGTAGTTCCAAGATTGATATGATCATCATCGCACACTCCCTATACTTTCGGGATTAGTGTTGAACCTAAATAAGTGTTATTTGGTGTTTGCATTGAGCATGAATATGATTTGATCATGTTTATTGCAAATGGTTATTCATTTAAATTAGAGAATAACTGTTGTTCTGTTTACATGAATAAAACCTTCTATGGTCATACACCTAATGAAAGTGGTTTGTTGGATCTCGATCGTAGTGATACACATATTCATAATATTGAAACCAAAAGATGCAAAGTTAATAATGATAGTGCAACTTATTTGTGGCACTGCCATTTTAGGTCATATTGGTGTAAAGCGCATGAAGAAAATCCATGCTGATGGGCTTTTGGAATCACTTGATTATGAATCAGTTGATGCTTACGAACCATGCCTCGTGGGCAAGATGACTAAGACTCCGTTCTCCGGAACAATGGAGTGAGCAACTGACTTATTGGATATAATACATACTGATGTATGAGGTCCGAAGAGTGTTGAGGCTCGCGGCGGGTATCGTTATTTTCTGACCTTCACAGATGATTTGAGAAGATATGGGTATATCTACTTGAAGAAACATAAGTTTGAAACATTTGAAAAGTTCAAAGAATTTCAGAGTGAAGTGGAAAATCATCGTAACAAGAAAATAAAGTTTCTACGATCTGATCGCAGAGGCGAATATTTGAGTTACGAGTTTGGTATTCAATTAAAACAATGATAATTAGTTTCACAAACTCATGCCACCTGGAACACCACAGCGTAATGGTGTGTCCGAACATCGTAATCGTACTTTACTAGATATGGTGTGATCTATGATGTCTCTTACTAATTTACCGCTATCGTTTTGGGGTTATGCATTAGAAACAGCTGCATTCACATTAAAAAAGGGCACCATCTAAATCCGTTGAGACGACACTGTATGAACTGTGGTTTAGCAAGAAACCTAAGCTGTCGTTTCTTAAAGTTTGGGGTTGCAATGCTTATGTGAAAAAGTTTCATCTTGATAAGCTCAAACCCAAGTCGGAGAAGTGCATCTTCATAGGATACCCAAAAGTAACTGTTGGGTACACCTTCTATCACAGATCCGAAGGCAAGATATTTGTTGCTGAGAATGGATCCTTTCTAGAGAAGGAGTTTCTCTCGAAAGAAGTGAGTGGGAGGAAAGTAGAACTTGATGAGGTAACTGTACCTGCTCCCTTATTGGAAAGTAGTTTATCACAGAAATATGTTTCTGTGACTCCTACACCAATTACTGAGGAAGCTAATGATGATGATCATGTAACTTCAGATCAAATTACTACCGAACCTCGTAGGTGAACCTGGGTGAGATCTGCACCATAGTGGTACGGTAATCCTGTTCTGGAGGTCATGATATTTGACCATGACGAACCTACAAACTATGAGGAAGCGATGATGAGCCCAGATTCCACGAAATGGCTTGAGGCCATGAAATCTGAGATGGGATCCATGTATGAGAACAAAGTGTGGACTTTGGTTAACTTGCCCGATGATCGGCAAGCCATAGAAAATAAATGGATCTTCAAGAGGAAGACGGACGCTGATAGTAGTGTTACTATCTACAAAGCTAGACTTGTCGAAAAAGGTTTTGACAAAGTTCAAGGTGTTGACTATGATGAGATTTTCTCACTCGTAGCGATGCTTAAGTCTGTCCGAATCATGTTAGCAAATTGCCACATTTTATGAAATCTGGCAAATGGATGTCAAAACTACATTCCTTAATGGATTTATTAAAAAAGAGTTGTATATGATGCAACCAAAAGGTTTTGTCAATCCTAAAGGTGCTAAAAAAATGTGCAAGCTCCAGCGATCCATCTGTGGACTGGTGCATGCATCTCGGAGTTGGAATATACGCTTTGATGAGTTGATTAAAGCATATAGTTTTATACAGACTTGCGGTGAAGCCTGTATTTACAAGAAAGTGAGTGGGAGCACTACAGCCTTTCTGATAAATATATGTAAATGACATATTGTTGATCAGAAATGATGTAGAATTTTCTGGAAAGCATAAAGAAGTATTTGAAAGGAGTTCTTCAAAGAAAGACCTCGATGAAGCTGCTTACATGTTGAGCATCAAGATCTATAGAGATAGATCAAGACGCTTGATAAAGATTTTCAATGAGTATGTACCTTGACAAGATTTTGAATTAGTTCAAAATGGAACAGTCAAAGAAAGAGTTCTTGCCTGTGTTGCAAGGTGTGAAGTTGAGTAAGACTCAAAGCCCGACCACGGCAGAAGATAGAAAGAGAATGAAAGTCATTCCCTATGCTTCAGCCATAGGTTCTATAAAGTATGCCATGCTGTGTACCAGATCTATTGTATACCCTACACTGAGTTTGGCAAGGGAGTACAATAGTGATCTAGGAGTAGATCACTGGACAACGGTCAAACTTATCCTTTGTGGAAGAGGGATATGTTTCTCGATTATGGAGGTGACAAAAGGTTCGTCGTAAAGGGTTACATCGATGCAAGTTTTGACACTGATCCAGATGATTCTAAGTCTCAATCTGGATACATATTGACAGTGGGAGCAATTAGCTAAATTAGCTCCATGCAGAGCATTGTAGACATAGAAATTTGCAAAATACATAACGGATCTGAATGTGAAAGACCCGTTGACTAAGATTCTCTCACAAGCAAAACATGATCACACCTTAGTACTCTTTGGGTGTTAATCACATATCGATGTGAACTAGATTACTGAATCTAATAAACCCTTTGGGAGTTGGTCACATGGTGATGTGAACTATGGGTGTTAATCACATGATGATGTGAACTATCAATGTTAATCACATGGTGATGTGATCTAGATTATTGACTCTAGTGCAAGTGGGAGACTGAACGAAATAGGCCCTAGAGGCAATAATAAAGCTATTATTTATTTCCTTATTTCATGATAAATGTTTATTATTCATGCTAGAATTGTATTAACCGGAAACATGATACATGTGTGAATACATAGACAAACAGAGTGTCACTAGCAAATGTATCCAATTTAGGCAGCATCATATTGTCATGAACATCAGAATGATTACCAAGAAATGAAAGTACCTGATAATTTAATTGGCGTGCGCGAGCTCTAGTAATTGTTCCAGTATGTATAGCAGCAGGGGCTGTGGGTGTAACAATGGTATTGATGTCCTCATCATCCTCCCCTTCTTGAAATGAAGTTGTCCTCGATGAAAGCTCATCTTCCTCACCAAAATAAGGCTTCAAATCTGCAATGTTAAAAGTGGGACTAACCCCAAAATCTGCAGTCAGCTCAAGTTTATATGCATTATCATTTATTTTCTCTAACACCTTAAAAGGACCATCAGCACGTGGCATTAGCTTTGATTTGCGCAAATTAGGAAATCTATCCTTACGCAAATGTAACCAAACAAGATCTCCAAGTGCAAACACAACATGTTTTCTACCCTTATCTCTAGCAAGTTTATATTTAGCATTCATACGCTTAATGTTTTCCTTAGTTAACTCATGCATTTTTAAAATCAATTCAGCACGTTCTTTAGCATCAAAATTAACCTTCTCCGAAGATGGAAGAGACAACAAATCAATAGGTGCACGAGGTAGGAAACCATACACAATTTCAAAAGGGCACATCTTAGTAGTAGAATGCAATGAACGATTATAAGCAAATTCAATATGAGGCAAGCATTCTTACCACATTTTCTTATTATTCTTCAAAACAGCCCTAAGCATAGTAGACAATGTTCTATTTACTACTTCAGTTTGTCCATCAGTTTGGGGGTGACAAGTAGTACTAAAAAGCAGTTTAGTCCCCAATTTAGCCCATAAACATCTCCAAAACTGGCTAAGAAATTTAGTATCACGATCTGAAACAATAGTATTTGGCACACCATGCAAGCGAATAATTTCATGAAAGAATAAATCAGCAACATTAACAACATCATCGTTTTTATGACATGGTATAAAGTGTGCCATTTTCGAGAATCTATCCACAACAACAAATATGCTATCCCTTCCCTTCTTTGTTCGAGGTAAACCTAAAACAAAGTCCATAGATATATCCTCCCAAGGAACACTAGGTACAGGCAAAGGCATATATAAACCATGAGGATTGAGTCGTGACTTAGCTTTTTGACATGTAGTGTAGCGAGCAACAAAACGCTCAACATCTCGTCTCATCTTTGGCCAAAAGAAATGTGTAGCAAGTATATCCTCCGTCTTCTTGACGCCAAAGTGTCCCATTAATCCTCCTCCACGCGCCTCCTGCAACAACAAAAGACGAACAGAGCTAGCTGGAATGCATAGCTTGTTAGCACGAAAGACAAATCCATCATTAAGGACGAACTTGTTCCAAGTTCTCCCTTCCTTACAATTCTGCAATACATCTTTAAATTCAGCATCATGCATATATTGATCTTTGATGGTCTCCAAACCAAATATTTTTGAAGTCAAGTTGTGAAAGCATAGTATAACGACGAGACAAAGCATCAGCAATAACATTTTCTTTACCCTTCTTATGTTTAATGACATACGGGAAAGTCTCAATGAATTCAACCCATTTAGCATGTCTACAGTTCAGTTTTGCTTGACTTTTAATGTGTTTCAAAGATTCATGATCAGAATGTATAACAAATTCCTTGGGCAATAAATAATGTTGCCTTGTTTCTAAGGTCCGAACAAGAGCATATAATTCTTTGTCATAAGTAGAATAGTTCAGACTAGGCCCACTCAATTTCTCAGAAAAGTATGCAATAGGTTTGCCATCTTGTAATAACACACCTCCTAATCCAATTCCACTAGCATCACATTCAAGCTCAAAAGTCTTATTAAAATCAGGAAGTTGGAGTAAAGGAGAATGTGTCAACTTATCTTTCAATATTGTGAAGGCTTCTTCCTGTGCGGTACCCCAAACAAAAGGCACATCCTTCTTTGTAAGCTCGTTGAGAGGTGCAGAAATGGTGCTGAAATCTCTCACAAAACGCCTATAGAAACCAGCAAGGCCAAGGGAACTCCTCACTTGTGTGACCATTTTGGGCTGCGGCCAACTCTCAATAGCTTCAATCTTGGCTTTATCAACTTCAATTCCCTGTGGAGTAACAACATAGCCAAGAAAAGATACTCGGTCGGTGCAAAAGGTGCACTTTCCAAGGTTACCAAACAAACGTGCATCACGTAGAGCAATAAAAACAACACGTAAATGTTCCTCCAAAGATTTACTATAAATCAGTATATCATCAAAATAGACTACCACAAATCGTCCAATGAAAGCACGTAAAACTTCGTTCATTAACCTCATGAAAGTACTAGGTGCATTAGTTAACCCAAAAGGCATGACTAACCACTCATATAATCCAAACTTAGTTTTAAATGTTGTTTTCCATTCATCTCCCAATTTCATACGAATTTGATGGTATCCACTATGCAAATCAACTTTGGAGAATATTGTAGAGCCACTCAATTCATCAAGCATGTCGTCTAGCCTAGGAATAGGATGACGACAACGAATAGTAATATTATTAATGCCTCTACAATCAACACACATACGCGACGCACCATCCTTTTTCGGCACTAAAATGATAGGAACAGCACAAGGACTAAGGGATTCGTGTATATAACCTTTGTCGAGCAGCTCCTGTACTTGACGCATAATCTCCTTCATCTCCTCTGGATTGGCACGGTATGGCGCACGGTTGGGTAATGATGCACCAGGAATTAAGTCAATTTGATGCTCAATCCCTCGAATAGGTGGTAATCCCGGTGGCACGTCTTGTGGAAAGACATCAGCGAACTCCTGCAAAATGTTAGTGACAGCAGGAGGCAAAGAGGAAGGCACGTCCTCGAATGAAAATAATGCCTCTTTGCACACAAAATCATAGAAAACAGATTTGCTAAAATCTAGATCATCAATATCAGATTTGGTGGCAAGTAAACATGCACTTTTCAATTTAATTTCAGAAGCAACACTAGATGGTTTATTATTAGGCTTCATTTGTTGCTCAAATTCTTTTGCCACAATTTGATTTTCACTCTTATTTTTCTCCCGTTTTGCTTTATTAGCTCCATTAATATCGTCTTTCAAAATGGAATCAGGAGTCATAGGAAGCAAAGTAATATTTTTATCCTTATGAACAAGAGTATACTGATTGTTTCTACCATGGTGTACATAATTTTTATCAAATTGCCATGGTCTACCAAGTAATAAGGAACATGCTTGCATAGGTACCACATCACAATCAACATAATCAACATATGTAGAGATACTAAAATGCACACGAACAATACGTGTTACCTTAACCTTGCCGCTGTTGTTGAACCATTGGATGTAGTAAGGATGTGGATGTGGTCTTGTGGTGAGAGATAGCTTCTCCACCATCTCCATGCTAGCCAAGTTGTTGCAGCTCCCTCCATCTATGATGATGCGAACAGAACGTTCCTTCACAACTCCCTTTGTATGGAACAAATTATGCCTCTGATTTCGCTCAGCTTGTGTGACCTGCACACTCAAAACACGTTGAGCAACTAAACATTCATACCTGTCAGCATCTTCAGGAGCCAGGTATTGCATTTCATGATCATAATCATCTCCACCGTGTTCTTCACGTGTAATAAGAGCCAAAGTCTCCTCATCATAGTCACTAGCGGACTCATACCCACCATCCTTAGTAGCAATCATCACATGTTGAGATTTGCATTCTCTCGCAAAATGTCCTCTTCCCTTACAACGACAACAAATAATATCACTTGTGTGCCCTGTTGATGCCATGGAAGAAGAAGAGCTCTGCGCAGGCCCGACAGATGTGCTCTTGGAAGATAGTGGTGGTTGTGCCTGCTTTCTTGTATCACGGTTGGAGGTGGCACCTGATGGAGATGCTGGTGCAGTGGAAGCATAGGATGCACGTGGTGTCCATGATGAAGATCGACCTGCAGAAAAGTTAGTTCATGCCAATGCCTGTCGATCCTACACTTCACGTTCAACTTTACAAATAAGATGGAATAATCGAGTGATATTAGTATACTCCTTATACTCTAGAATGGTCTGAATCTCTCTATTTAATCCACCCATAAAACGTGCAAGCATAGCTTCATTCTCCTCAACAATACCACATCTAATCATGCCAGTTTGTAATTCCTGATAGTATTCTTCTACACAATTTTTTCCTTGTCTTAAACACTGTAATTTTTGAAGTAATTCACGTTGATAATATGGTGGAACCCAACGAGTACGCATAGCAGTTTTCAAAGCAGCCCAAGTAGCTGGAATAGGATATAATCTACAATGCTCAGACCAACAAACACATGCAAAACTAGTGAAAGCACAAACAACGACAGGAACACGTCTCTCCTCGGGATATTGTAAACATGTAAATCGTTCTTCAGTTTCTAACTCCCAAGTAAGATATATATCAGGAACATATCTACCCTCAAATGGTGGAATATTCAATTCCAGTTTAGGGAGATGGTCATGATCTCGTACCTGAGGGGGAGCCCTACCATTTCCATTATTTGCATGTGGATGACCTGTTGGTTGCGGTGCTGGTGGTTGCACGTAGTTCTGATTTTGATCAACCTCATCCTCGTAATCTCCTGCAAAATCATCCTCCTCCGCATCAGCAGCAGGAGCCACAGAAGTATCAACAGCAACACCAATAGTTTGGCCAGGTGCAAGAGGGAGACGGCTCGCTCGGCGGAGGGCTGTTTCACGACGTGGAGGTAGTCGTCGTCGTCGTCGTCGTCGTCGTCGTTGTTGTTGTTGTTGTTGTTGTTGTAGAGGTGCGTTAGGTGCAGCCGGTGGTGGTGGTGGAAGACGCGCGAGCAATTCATTAAACTTGTTATCGAGCTTTGTTTCGAACGTCTTCTCCATGCCATCTATAGTCTCCATGGCCTCTTCAAATCTGTTTAGCACATCTTGCACCTGTCCACTCATCATTTGCTGAAATTTATCATGCAACTCCTTATTCGTCATGTTCTCCCAGTCAGTCTCATCGGCTTGTGATCCTGCCATGGTTAGCAGCAATAGAAACACACAAGAATATGATCCTACAAACTACTAACAAGAGGTGGTGGTGGGTGTCACAAATCCGTCAAGCAAATCTCAAATTCTTACCAGTTCTTACCCAGCAGCAGGCGGTGATCGGCAACCATCGTAGTCAAAACTCTCAAAGCTTGGATATAGCGATCACCAGGGAGAGTCAAACGCACGACGTAGATGTATGTGGAGCTGGGAAGGCTTATAATATGGTAGCAAAAAGGGCCAGCAATAATCAATTCAGAGATGCAAAGTTGAATAAATGCTCAACGACGGTATTGTGCTGGTCCTAGGCTAGACCGTGCTAGAGACGCGAGCCTAGAACACTAACAAAATCACGACACTGCACGTAAACAAGGGAGGAGCACGCTCTGACATTTTTTTTCTTTTTTTTCACCTTTTTCCTCTTTTTTTTGCTCCGCAACAATGTTTTCGAAAAAGTCTACAAATGGTCCAAAAACCGCCTACCAAAATTTTCCAGACTTAGTTTTTTTTGAGTTTGGAACTATTTTTCTTCTGCGGGTAGCACGAAAGTTTGGGAGTCCTACTCTATCACGACTTGGAGTATCGCGTGATCTGGAAATCCAAAACAGAGTAACAAAATACTGGACTCAGACTAGGACTGGTGGCGGAGATGAATCTGGTGGAACTCGGACTGGTGGCGGCGTTGAATCTGGTGGAACTCGGACTGGTGGCGGATATATGTTGCAGGTGGTCTCAGATTGGCGTGATGGCGGTGGATATGTGGTATATGGCAGCTGCGATGACGATGGTGGTATATGGCAGCGGTGATGACGATGGTGGTATATGGCAGCGGTGACGATGATGGTATATGACAGCGGTGATGATGCTGATGAGGCGGCGGCGTGACTACTTGAGAATAGAACTCGAAACTCTAAAGGACTAGACACTAAGACCAGCAACTAGACACGATGATGCAACCACAAACTCAACAATGCAAAACCCTAAAAAGATTATGCAACGGCTCAGATTGGTTTGGATATGATGAACTAACCCTAATTTTTTATGGCTTTTTCGTGGACTGTAGGTATGAAGAATAGACTCGATCTAAACTACGAAAAATTGTAAAATCTCACCGAGCAACCTGAAAATCTGATACCACTTGATAGAGGCGAAGGTGTCCCAATGTTTCGATGAGATATATATCGTTTTCTGTGGGATTCGACTTTGACGATCCGACTACGAACGTGCGATGATGTCGCGCCTTAGCAATTGCTAAACCAACTTCCGAGGGTTATTGACCACGCCGGAGCACGATCAACCTGATCACGAGGGTCTATTTCCTGCGAGCAAACTGTAAAGCCCTTGATGTGGCTATATCTCCTACGTGTCGAAGCACGACTTAGAGGCATAACCGCATTGAAAGCAATGTCGCAAGTAAGGTAATCTTCACAACAACCCATGTAAATATATAAAAGGGGAAAGGATACATAGTTGGCTTACACTCGCCACGTCACACAAATATATTAATAACATTACAATCATCCAACACACTCATGGTCCGACTACGGTACCAAAATAAAGATCAACCCCCACATGCGACAAAGTCCCCGATCACCCCAACTGGGCACCACTACTGATCATCTGGGAAAGACACATAGTAACGACGAGAGTCTTCATCGAACTCCCAGTTGAGCTCACGCGCATCGTCTGGAACGGTATCATCGGTCCCTGCATCTGGTTTTGGAAGTAATCTGTGAGTCACGGGGACTCAGCAATCTCGCACCCTCGCGATCAAGACTATTTAAGCTTATAGGTAAAGGCAAGGTAATATGTGGAGCTGCAACAAGCGACTAGCATATATGGTGGCTAACCTGTTCGCAAAAGAGAGCGAGAAGAGAAGGCAAAGCACGGACGAAGAACTATGATCAAGAAGTGATCCTATAACAACCTACGCCAAGCATTACTCCAACACCGTGTTCACTTCCCGGACTCCGCCGAGAAGAGACCATCACGGTTACACACGCGGTTGATTTGTTTTAATTAAAGTAAGTTTCATGTTATCTACAATCGGACATTAACAAATTGCCATCTGCCCATAACCGTGGGCACGACTTTCGAAAGTTCAAATCCCTCCAGGGGTGTCCCAACTTAGCCCATCACAAGCTTTCACGGTCAACGAAGGATATTCCTTCTCCCGAGACATTCCGATCAGACTCGGCATCCCGGTTTTACAAGACATCCTCGACAATGGTAAAACTAAACCAGTAATACCATCCAGATGTGCCGACAAATCCCGATAGGAGCTGCACATATCTCGTTTTCAGGGCACACCGGATGAGCAAGACGTTGGGTAGGCCAGCCCAGAGTTGCCCCTGGTAGCCCTGGACATCGCTCAGTTGGACCAACACTTAGAGAAGCACTGGCCCGAGGGGGGGGGGGTTAAAATAAAGATGACCCTTGAGTCCGCGAAACCCAAGGGAAAAGGCTAGGTGGCAAATGGTAAAACCAAGGTTGGGCATTGCTGGAGGAGTTTTATTCAAGGCGAACTGTCAAGGGGTTCCCATTATAACCCAACCGCGTAAGGAACGCAAAATTCGGGAACATAACACCGATATGACGGAAACTAGGGCGGCAAGAGTGGAACAAAACATTAGGCAAAAGGCCGAGCCTTCCACCCTTTACCAAGTATATAGATGAATTAAGATAACAAGATAATATAGTGATATCCCAACAATAAATAATGTTCCAACAAGGAACGATCTCCAATCTTCACCTGCAACTAGCAACGCTATAAGAGGGGCTGAGCAAAGCGGTAACATAGCCAATCAATGGTTTGCTAGGACATGGTGGGTTAGAGGTTGACATGGCAATTTGGGAGGCATGAAAGCAAGTGGTAGGTATCGTAGCATAGGCATAGCAAAAGAGCGAGCATCTAGCAAGCAAAGATAGAAGTGATTTCGAGGGTATGATCATCTTGCCTGCAAAGTTGCCAGAGTTGACTTGATCCTCATAAGCGAACTCAACGGGCTCCTCGTTAGCGAACTCATCTCTCGGCTCTACCCAAACAAGACAAACAAGCAAAAGGAACACAATCAACCATGTGCAATGCTCGAACAACATGATGCAAACATGGTATGCTATGCGAGATGCGATATGTGATGCATATGCAAGATTTGACAAGGAAATTGAACCTGGACTCAACTTGGAAATCCAAGAGTTCCACTGGAAAGGTGAGGTGATTTCGGTTGAAATCGATATAAAGATCGCCGGAATCGGATGCACGGTTTGGAAATGGCAAGCAAAACAAATATGGCACCGGTCTGCGATAATCAGCAAGTAGCCATCTAAATGCATCAAGATAAATATGCTACAGCACTCAAACATGACAACAAAATACGTGGCAGGGGTCCATTCATGATGCTTGACAAAAGATGAATACTGAGCTACGGCTAAGTCATCCATTAACAGGTTCAAACAAGCATGACCAAAATGCAAATGGTAACAAGTTTCAGACTTAGTGAAATTAACACAAGTCTGGAATTTAACATCAGAAAGCACACTTTAGAGCATGGAAAGTACATTCTACAGGAACTTAATATGGCAAATCAAGGCATGGAATGAAGCTACTCAAAGCACTTAACAAAAGTCCCTTAGTGACCTTGAGCCAAAAGGGATCATAAAATACAATTGCAAGCATGTGATGATGGCAAAAACATAATGAGATTACAGACTTAGTGAAAAACTGGAGCATGCAAATCAGTTAACGAGTAGGCACATTTATGAGCTCGATGCACTCACTATAGAGCATGGCATGACAAACTAAGCATACACCCATCAAGAATACATGTCCTAGAAGCTAGAAATGGCAAGACCAACAACATAGCATGCACGGATCAATAGCAACATCCTCGGCAAAATCGCTAACAAGTCAACAATCTGACAGGATTCACGAAATAGCAAAAGTAGAGCTCGATTGAATCAAGCTAGGGTGCTCCATAAATGTAAACAAAGACATGGATGGATAGGTCACCACAATGTTAACAAATCATCCTTACTGATCATCCTCAAAAGAGGCATGGATCACTAGGAAACAACATGAACATATGGCATAATGACAAAATCAGGACAAGGACTTGGAGAAATTCTAAGTCCCTGAAATCAGCATTACCGATTGCACTACTTTGCAAGCTTGTGCTAGTCACCACACATATCACAAAAATACATGGTAAGCACCTATGTAAAGATGGCATGGCATATAACAAAACTCATGTAGAGCTCAGGAGCATATCATGCACACATTAATCATGGCAAAAATGACAAATATCTATTTGATGAAACAGATCTGGCAATTTTATCACATAGCCCTCTTCCAACAGCATTTCAGGCATCAAGATGAGCTCAAATGAAAATGATGCAATGAGATGAAATGATGTACTCTCTGAGACGAACATTTTGATATGCTACACGCACAAATCGGAGCTACGATGCGGAGATACGACATGATGAAGTTTGCAAAAAAAATAAGTTGGAGGAGGCAAAAGTTAGGTCAACCTCCTAGATCTAGATCGGGCACGTTGATCGAGGTCAGATCCGAGCTCGCCGGAGTTCATGCCGGCGTCGACGGAGGGTGGCGGCCGGAGTGCGCCACGGGGAGGAGGAAGAGGAGGCCGGAGTGCGCCGGCGACGAGGAGGCGGCGAGGAGGCAGCGCGGGCGCGGTCGTCGGAGCTCGGCCGGCGCGGCAGACCGCGGCGGCGAGGTGGCGGGGGCGACGTCTTGGCGGCGGAGACCGGAGATCTGGCAGGCGTCGGAGGTGCGCCGGCGGCCGGCGAGGGAGAGGACGAAGGCGGCGCGGGCGGCGTCTCTGGCCCGTGCGCGGGCGCGGGCGGGCCGGCCACGGGCCGCGGCGGGCTTCGGCGGCGGAGGAGGTCGGCGGCCACTCAGGCAGTGCCATGTGGCGGCGGTGGTGGGCTTCCGGACATGTCCGTCGGCGGAACTTTGTCCGGCACGCGAGGCGAGGGAAAGATCTAGGGTTAGGAGGGAAGAGACCCGGGAATTTCGGGAGAGTATCTATATATAGGCATAGAGGGAGCTAGGAAGCTCCAAATGGAGTGCGGTTTTCGGCCACGCGATCGTGATCGAATGCTCTAGGTGATGGAAGGGTCTTTGGTGGGTTTTGGGCCAAAATGGAAGGATGTTGGGCTGCAACACAAACGAGGCCTTCTCGGTCCCTCGGTTAACCGTTGGAGAATCAAACGAAGTCCAAATGGCACGAAACTTGACAGGCGGTCTACCGGTAGTAAACCAAGGCCGCTTGGCAAGTCTCAGTCCAATCCGGAAATTTTTAATCCCCACACACGAAAATAGGTAGAAAGGGGCACCGGAGGAGATAGGAGCACCAGAATGCAAAACGGACAACGGGGAAAATGCTCGGATGCATGAGACGAACACGTATGCAAATGCAATGCACATGATGACATGATATGAGATGCATGACAAAGGCAACAACACACGAAGAATAAAATCCGAACCCGAGGAAAATAAAATAACTTAGTACCGAAAATGGCAAGAGTTGGAATACATATAAGGTAAATTACATCCGGGGTGTTACAACACTCCACCACTACGAAATGATCTCGTCCCGAGATCTAGGACTGGAAAAACGCTGGGTACTCAGAACGGAGGTGATCCTCGCGTTCCCAGGTGGCTTCACAGTTGGAATGGTGTGACCACTTGACTTTGAGGAATTTGATTGACTTATTGCGAGTCTTGCGTTCAGTCTCTTCAAGAATAGAAACTGGGTGCTCACGATAAGAGAGGTTTTCTTGGAGATCAATGTCTTCGAAGTTGACGGTGCGTTCAGGGGTCTTGAAGCACTTGCGGAGCTGAGAGACATGGAACACGTCGTGCACATTTGCAAAGTTGGAGGGAAGCTCGAGTTGATAGGCGAGATCGCCTCTCTTGCTGACGATCTTGAAAGGACCCACGTATCTAGGGGCAAGCTTCAGTACCTTTCATTGGAGAGACGCGGAGGTAAACATGGTCTCCGATCTCGAAAGCCAAATCACGATGCTTACTATCATAGTAGCTCTTCTGGCGTGGTTGCGCTGCTTTGAGGTTATCACGAATGACTTTGTACATCTCCTCTTCCTCCGAGATCAAGTCATTTCCGAGAAGTTGACGTTCACCAGTCTCCGACCAGTTAAGAGGAGTACGACACTTCCCGCCATAGAGAATTTCGAATGGGGCCTTGCCCAAACTTGCTTGAAAACTGTTGTTGTAGGAGAACTCGGCATATGGAAGACAATCTTCCCACTTCATGCCGAAAGAGATAACGCAAGCCCTGAGCATATCTTCAAGAATCTGATAGACACGCTCGACTTGACCGCTAGTTTGAGGATGAAAAGCTATGCTGAAACGGATGTTGGTGCCCATGGCCTTCTGAAAAGAATCCAAAAACTTGGAGGTAAAGATGCTGCCACGGTCTGAAGAGATCAACTGTGGAATGCCGTGCAGAGAGACATTCCGAGAGGTATAAAGCTCCGCCAATTGGGCTGCAGAGATAGACTCTTTGATAGGCACAAAGTGAGCCACTTTAGTTAGTTTGTCGATGACAACGAATATAGCATCATTGCCACGCTGGGACTTTGGAAATCCCGTCACGAAGTCCATCTCAATGTGGTCAAACTTCCATTCTGCAATGGCAAGAGGTTGGAGGAGACCAGTTGGTCGTTGGTGTTCTGCCTTCACTCTTCTGCAGACATCACATTCATTCACGAACTGAGCAATCTCGCGCTACATTCGAGTCCACCAATAAGCCTGCTTGAGGTCCTGGTACATCTTCGTACTCCCAGGGTGGATGGAGAGGAGTGAATTGTGAGCCTCATTCATAATGACTTTACGAAGGTAACCTTTAGGCACAACAATGCGATCCTCGAAGAAGAGAGTATCGTTGTCATCAAGGCGATATCACTTATACTTGGGTTGACTCTTGGCAATCCCAATCTTCACCTTCTTCACCATAGCATCAAGAAGTTGAGCCTCGCGAATCTGATCTTCCAAAGTAGGAGAGACTTGAAGGTTGGCGAGGGAACCTTGAGGAACAACTTGTAGATTGAGTTTGCGGAAAGCTTCACAAAGCTCGGGTTGGTAGGGCTTGAGAATCAGATTGTTGCAGTAAGCCTTCCTGCTCAATGCGTCAACAATCACATTGGCCTTGCCTGGAGTATATTCGATGCTCGGATTATACTCTTGAATCATTTCGATCCAACGAGTCTGCCTGAGGTTGAGATTAGGTCAGTGAAGATGTCCACTTTTCTTCCCAATAAGAGATGTCTCCAAGTCAAGAGAGCATGCACAACTGCCGCCAACTCGAGGTCATGAGTGGGCTAGTTCTTCTCGTTGTGCTTCAACTGGCGAGAGGTATACGCCACAACTTTCTTCTCTTGCATCAACACTGCACCAATACCTTGAAGAGAGGCATCGCAGAAGACCTCGAACGGTTTGGATTCATCAGGAGGAGCCAGAACTGGAGCAATGACTAATTTCTCTTTCAAGGTGTTGAAAGCGATGTCACACTCAGGAGACCAAACGTACTTGACGTGCTTCTGGAGAAGGTTGGAAAGCGGCGTTGTGATCTTTGAAAAGTTCTCAACGAACCTTCGACAGTAGCTTGCGAGACCAAGGAAGCTGCGGAGTTGCTTCACGTTTTGAGGTGGTTCCCAATTCACAATTGCAGACACCTTCTCAGGATTCACCGCTATGCCCTTGGCAGAGATGATATGCCCAAGATAGAGAACCTCATCGAGCCAAAACTCGCACTTTGAGAACTTTGCGTAGAACTGATGCTCTCTGAGCTTATCGAGCACCAAACGCAAGTGCTTGGCATGATCTTCCTTGTTCTTGGAAAAGACCAAAATGTCATCGAGGTAGACCAAGACGAAGTCATTTTTGTAGGGGTTGAAGATGAAGTTCATCATGCGAGAGAATGTCGGCGGAGCGTTGACGAGGCCAAAAGACATGATAGTGTATTCATATGAACCATAGCTTGTTCTGAAAGCCATCTTGGGAATATCTTGCTCACGAATTCGAATATGGTGATAGCCCATACGGAGATCAAGCTTGGAGAATACTTGAGCACCTTTGAGTTGTTCAAATAGCTCGTTGATGTTGGGAAGTGGGTAATTGTTCTTTATAGTCTTCTTGTTCAATGGACGGTAGTCAACACAAAGTCAATCCGTTCCATCCTTCTTCTTCACAAAAAGAACTCCACAACCCCACAGAGAAGAACTAGGTCGGATGAGACCCATTCGCTCTTGAATATCGAGTTGCTTCTTCAGCTCTTTCAACTCTTCAGGTCCAAGCTTGTAGGGACATTTGCAAACAGGTTCCGTGCCCGGCTCAAGATCGATAACGAATTCAACTGGCCGGTGCGGAGGCATTCCTGGAAGCTCTTCTGGAAAGACATCTTGATATTCGCAAACGACTGGAATTTGAGAGATGGCATCTAGTTCACCATTCTCATTGAGAGAAAACAGACGGATGGTATCGTCATTAGCGGCAAAGACAGTTACATCCTCAGACGAATGAGTCAATTGAATCTGCCTGGTAGCACAATCAAGCTGAGCCTTGTGCTTAGAAAGCCAATCCATACCAAGAATAAGATCAATATCCAAGTTACCAAGGACCATTGGAGAAGAAAGAAACTTGTAATCGCCCAACGTGATAGTAACATCTGGAGCCATCATTTTGGTGTTCATGAACAAACCTGGAGAGGAAACCGCTATCGGCTTAGGCAAATCAACAGTATGCACATCGTGCATGGATGCAAAAGGCTTCGATAAAAATGAAAAAGATGCACCAGTATCAAAAAGAACTCTTGCGGGAATGCCATTAATAGGAAGGTTACCCATAATCACATCTGGCGAGTCCTCTGCCTGAGCTGCGTTCAACAAGTTGACCTTAGCAGACTTGGGTTTATGCTTGACCATAGCTGTACTTGCCGATCTCACAAGAGGAGGAGGAGGGAGACGCCTCTGATTTAAGCATTTGTTGGCATAGTGACCCTTCTGTTGGCACTTGTTGCATGTGACCTCCGAGAGCGGACGGTGATACGGAGCACTTGATCTTGGATCTTGAGACGAAGTCTTGTTCTGAAAGCAGGGGTTGGGGGGGGGGGAAGATCCACTGCCACCTTTGCTCTTCTGCTGATAAGGCTAACGGAACGGAGGAGGAGGAAGCCAATACTTCTGCTGCTTAGCCACTTGAGTTGAGGAAGAAGGAGTTGCATCTCTGACTCGCTTCTTGGAAGCATCGCACTTCAGTTGAGCAGTCTCTTGCTTCATTGCCATGTTGTAAATCTCACCGTACCTCTTGGGCTCAAAGAGAACGAGAGCTAGCTGGATTTCTTCTCTGAGACCACCCCTGCACTGGTATATCATGCTCTTCTCATCAGGGACGTCTTGCTTAGAAAAACGGGCGAGCTTCTGAAACATCTTGTTGTACTCGTAAACAGACATAGAGCCTTGCTTCAGGTTGCGGAATTCCTCACGCTTGCTTTCAACCACGCTCTGAGGAATATGATGAGCTTTGAAGTCTTGACGGAATTCATCCCAGGTAATCACACGGCCTCCTCTGGAATCTTTGTACTGCTGAAACTATTCTGCAGCTTGGTCTTTGAGTTGGAAGGAGGCGAACTTGACAAAGTCCTCAGGTCTGACGTTACTGCACTCGAAATGCTTGCATATGTCCACGAGCCAATCATCAGCGTCTGTTGCCTCAACACAATTGCTGAAGGTCTTTGGCTGGTTAGTAAGGAACTGGTTGAGTGTAGCAAAGTGGTTCTGATTGTTGCCCTGGCCCTGGTTCCCTTGGTTGCGCTCTTGAAGAAGTTGCATGATCAGCTGCGTGTTTGCATTGGTAGCGGCCATCATAGCTTGCCATGCCTCCGGAGGTGGAGGTGGTGGTGGCGGATCAGGATTCAGAGTTGTGCGTGTTGGAGGAGCCATCCTGAATAGGTTGACACCCATTAGCACATTGACAGACAAATATTGAAGCTGAATCAAACGGGTTGAAATTGCAACATATAGTCTTCATATCCGAACAAAATAAACGAATGCATTCCAATTGAAATGGTCACATATCCATAAATTGAGAAGCCACTTAGAATTGAGGTAGAAGAAAAACAACAAGGTACGAAACAAGAACAAATACTCAGTAAGGACCACCCAATCTCAAACCAAATATCTGTGGAAGAAGAACTAGAGCTACAAGAATTCCCACCTATGAAACTCCCGAACCTTTCCGGTTATGCAATCAGGTGTTGGGGATACAGGGGAAGCATAATATCTCACCTAAATCTAGCAAATCCTACACCCAGCTGTATCCATCCTTCAACACATAACCGAGAAAAACTTCAGAAATCGTTTACCTCAACCTTCGAAAAGCATCCGTTATACAAGTTATGTCAATACTCCCGAACTCCCGCCCCAGTACTGGGTGGTGTCGAGGTTATCTCACCAACAACTGCATAAAAGAAATTTTCGATGTCGGCGAAACTCAGGTATTCCAGAATCTCAACGATAAAATTGTGATGACAACACCTCGGAGCTCAACTCCCCGGGACACTGCCACAACCCCTAAATGACAGGAGGCACCAAGAACAATGTTCTCGTCACAAATCGATCGGAACGATTCCAAGATACCCACGTGATCCTAAATTTTTTTAGTGAAATTTGAGAAGAGAAGAGTCAAAACTCTACGTTAGGATGCCTTACCAGAGCGATGAAGGGATCGGGGAGTAAAAAGAATTCCTAAACTCTCTGATATATATAATCCTAAATGACTCGAAACATTTTTTCTAGACTCAACAACGCCAGCTATTTGATCAAGCAGGGGGCTCCTAAGGTCGGGGCTGGCTCTGATACCAACTTGTAACACCCTCGATGCAGCTATATCTCCTACGTGTCGAAGCACGACTTAGAGGCATAACCGCATTGAAAGCAATGTCGCAAGTAAGGTAATCTTCACAACAACCCACGTAAATATATAAAAGGGGAAAGGATACATAGTTGGCTTACACTTTCCACGTCACACAAATATATGAATAACATTACAATCATCCAACACACTCATGGTCCAACTACGGTACCAAAATAAATATCAACCCCCACATGCGACAAAGCCCCCGATCGCCCCAACTGGGCACCACTACTGATCATCTGGGAAAGACACATAGTAACGACGAGAGTCTTCATCGAACTCCCAGAGCTCACGCGCATCGTATGGAACGGTATCATCGGTCCCAGCATCTAGTTTTGGAAGTAATCTATGAGTCACGGGGACTCAGCAATCTCGCACCCTCGCGATCAAGACTATTTAAGTTTATAGGTAAAGGCAAGGTAATATGTGGAGCTGCAGCAAGCGACTAGCATATATGGTGGCTAACCTTTTCGCAAAAGAGAGCGAGAATAGAAGGCAAAGCACAAACGAAGAACTACGATCAGGAAGTGATCCTATAACAACCTACGCCAAGCATTACTCCAACACCGTGTTCACTTACCAGACTCCGCCGAGAAGAGACCATTACGGTTACACACGCGGTTGATTCGTTTTAATTAAATTAAGTTTCATGTTATCTACAACCGGACATTAACAAATTCCCATCTGCCCATAACCGCGGACCCATTTGAAATTTTGTATGGCAGGAAGTGCCGTACCCCTCTCAAGTGGTCTGAAACCGGTGAACGTCAGCTTTTGGGAAATGACTTAATCACAGAGGTAGAGGAAATGTGCAAAGTCATTCGAGATAACCTCAAAGCAGCCCAATCCCGTCAGAAGAGCTACTATGACAGTAAGCACCGTGATTTGGCTTTCGAGATCGAAGATCATGTTTACCTCCGCGTCTCTTCTATGAAAGGTACTCGTCGCTTCGGTATCAAAGGGAAGCTTGCCCCTAGATACGTGGGACCTTTCAAGATTGTCAGCAAGAGAGGCGATCTCGCCTATCAACTCGAGCTTCCTTCAAACTTTGCAAATGTTCATGACGTGTTCCATGTCTCTCAGCTCTGAAAGTGCTTCAAGACTCCTGACCGCACCGTCAACTTCGAGGACATTGAGCTCCAAGAAGATCTCTCCTATCGTGAGCACCCAGTTGCTATTCTTGAAGAGACTGAACGCAAGACTCGCAACAAGTCAATCAAATTCCTCAAAGTCAAGTGGTCACACCATTCCGACCGTGAAGCTACCTAGGAACGCGAGGATCACCTCCGTTCTGAGTACCCGGCGTTCTTTCAGTCTTAGATCTCGGGACGAGATCCTTTCGTAGTGGTGGAGTGTTGTAACACCCCGGTTATGACTTTCCCAATATGTATTCCAACTCTTGCCGTTTCCGGCCTTAAGTTATTTTATTTTCTCGGGTTCGGGTTTTTGTCTCCGTGTGTCGTTGTCGTTGTCATGCATCTCATATCATGTCATCATGTGCATTGCATTCGCATACGTGTTCATCTCATGCGTTCGAGCATTTTCCCCGTTGTCCGTTTTGCATTCTGGCGCTTCGTTCTTCTCCGGTGGTCATTTCTACCTTTCTTTCATGTGTGGGGATTAAACATTTCCGGATTGGACCGAGACTTGCCAAGCGGCCTTGGTTTACTACCGGTAGACCGCCTGTCAAGTTTCGTACCATTTGGACTTCGTTTGATACTCCAACGATTAACCGAGGGACCATAAAGGCCTCGTGTGTGTTGCAGCCCAACACCCTTCCAATTTGGCCCAAAACCCACCTAAACCCTCTCCATCATCTAGAGCGTTCGATCACGATCGCTTGGCCGAAAACCGCACCTCATTTGGACTCTCCTAGCTCCCTCTATGCCTATATATACCTCCCCCATTCCGAATCCGGATCTCTCCTCTTCGAAACCCTAAATCCCAGATCCGCCACGAACTGGACGTGTCCGGCCCACGCCGGACAGTGTCCGCCGCCCCCGCGCCACCGGCCCGGCGAGCCCGCGGGAGGCCCTCCCGGCCCGGCTCCCGCGCGCCGCCCGCCCGCGCGCCCCTTCCCCGACCCGGCCGCCGCCGGCCACCTACGCCTCGTCGCGCCGCCGTGGCCGCCATCGCCGCCCGGCGCCGCCTCCTCGTTCCGGCCGCCCGCCGCGCCGCTTCGCCGCGCCTCCGCCGCCCGGTCTCCACCGTGTCGGCGCGCGCCTCCTCGCCGCCCAACGCCGCCCCGGTGAACTCCGGCCGCCGTGCCCCAAGTCCGGCGACGCCCCGCTTCGCTCCGGTGAACAGTGCTTCTCCGGCGAACCTCGTAGTCCGTGCCCCGGATCTGGATCTGAGATCCGTTTCGGGTTGACTTTCTCCCGAAACCCTAGTTCATATTGCCATGTTCATCGTGCCGTAACTTTGCATCCGTAGCTCCATTTCGCGCATATAGCATATCAAAATGTTCGTCTTAGAGAGCACATAATTTCATTCCATTGCATCATTTTCATTTGAGTTCATCTTGATGCCCGAAATGCTGTTAGAAGAGTGCTACTTGAGATAATTGCCAGATCTGCTGCTCCATTTAGCTATTTGTCATTTTTGCCATGATTATTGTGTGCATGATATTCCCATGAGCTCTACATATGTTTTGTTAAGGGTTTTGCCATCTTTCCAGAGGTGCAACCCATGTATTTTTGTGATGTGTGTGGTGACTAGCACAAGCTTGCAAAGTGAGGCACTTGGTAATGCTGATTTTAGGGACTTAGCATTTCCACTAAGTCCTTGAGCTGTTTATCTCATATGGCCATATGTTCATGTTGTTTCCTAGTGATCCGTGCCTCTTTTGAGGATGATCAGTAAGGATGTTTTGTTAATCTTGTAGTGCTCTATCCATCCATGTCTTTGTTTGAAATTATGGAGCACACTAGCTTGAGCCAATCGAGCTCTACTTTTGCTACTTCGTGAATCTGGGCAGATTGTCTACTTGTTAGCGATTTTGCCGAGGATGTTGTAGTTTATCCGTGCATGCTATGCTATTGTTCTTGCCATGTCTAGCTTGCATTTTGTGTATTCTTGATGGATGTATGCTTAGCTTGTCATGACTTGCTCTGTAGTGAGTGCATCGAGCTCGTAAACATGCCTACTTGATATCTGTTTCAGCATGCTCCAGTTTTCACTAAGTCTGAGAACTGATTATGTTTTTGCCATGTTCACATGACGAGTTCGCTAATGAGGAGCCCGTTGAGTTTGCTTCCGAGGATCCAGTCAACTCTGACAACTTTGCAGGCAAGATGATCATACCCTCGAAATCACTACTATCTTTGCTATGCTAGATTGCTCGCTCTTTTGTTATGCCAATGCTACGATGCCTACCACTTGCTTTCAAGCGTCCCAAATTGCCATGTCAAACCTCTAATCCACCATGTCCTAGCAAACCGTTGATTGGCTATGTTACCGCTTTGCTCAGCCCCTCTTATAGCGTTGCTAGTTGCAGGTGAAGATTGGAGGCCGTTCCTTGTTGGAACATTTATTTACTTGTTGGGATATCATTATATTGCCATGTTATCTTAATGCATCTATATACTTCGTAAAGTTTGGAAGGCTCGGCCTCTCACCTAGTGTTTTGTTCCACTCTTGCTGCCTTAGTTTCCGTCATATCGGTGTTATGTTCCCGGATTTTGCGTTCCTTACGCGGTTGGGTTATAATGGGAACCCCTTGATAGTTCGCCTTGATTAAAGCTTTTCCAGCAATGCCCAACCTTGGTTTTACCATGTGCCACCTTGCCTCTTTTTCCCTTGGGTTTCCGGAGCCCGAGGGTCATCTTATTTTAGCCCCCCTGGGCCAGTGCTCCTCTGAGTGTTGGTCCAAACTAGAGTCCTGTGCAGCGCCCCCTCGGGGAAACTTGAGGTTTGGTTTTAGTTGTATGGAGCGCTCATCTGAGTGTGCCCTGAGAACGAGATATGTGCAGCTCCTCTCGGGATTTGTCGGCACATTCGGGCGGTGTTGCTGGATTTGTTTTAACCTGTCGAAGTGTCTTGAAGAACCGAGATACCGAGTCTGATCGGAACGTCTCGGGAGGAGGTCTATTCCTTCGTTGACCGAGAGATCTTGTCATGGGCTAAGTTGGGACTCCCCTGCAGGGATTTGAACTTTCGAAAGCCGTGCCCGCGGTTATGGGCAGATGGGAATTTGTTAATGTCCGGTTGTAGATAACTTGAACCTTAACTTAATTAAAATGAATCAACCGTGTGAGTTACCGTGATGGCCTCTTCTCGGCGGAGTCCGGGAAGTGGACACGGTGTTGGAGTAATGTTTTGCGCAGGTTTTCCTTTAGTTATGCGTTCGTGCTTTGCCTACTCTTCTCGCTCTCCTTTGTGAACAGGATAGCCACCATATATGCTAGTCGCTTGCTGCAGCTCCACATATATTTACCTTGCCATACCTATGAAGCTTAAATAGTCTTGATCGCGAGGGTGCGAGATTGCTGAGTCCTTGTGGCTCACAGATTACTATTACACCAGATGCAGGGCCTGATGATTCCGCTCCAGGTGACGAGCTTGAGCTCAAGTGGGAGTTCGACGAGGACTCTCAATGATATTATGTGTCTTTCCCTGATGATCAGTAGTGGTGCCCAGTTGGGGTGATCGGGACCATGTCGCATGTTGGGTTATCTTTTATTTTGGCGCCGTAGTCGGGCCATGAGTGTTTGGATGATGTAATGTTGTTTATGTACTTGATTGACGTGGCAAGTGTAAGCCTACTATGTTATCTCCCCTTTTGTTAATTATATTACATGGGATGTTCTGAAGATTGCCTAACTTGCGACATATGCCTTCAATGCGATTATGCCTCTAAGTCGTGCCTCAACACGTGGGAGATATAGTCGCATCGAGGGTCTTACAGTAGACGTGGATTGGGGAGTGATCATTGTAAAGTTTGAGTGACAATTTAGTAAATAGGACATAAGTTAATTAATGAACTACCTGGGCGGAACCTGTGGGAATGGTGGCGAAGTACAGTGGGGCACGCATGGGAAATCCATGGTGGTGCACTACTAGTGGACCATCCGCTCAGGCTCAAAGAGATCAATCGTATTCCCATGTCTAGAAGCTTACGTGTGCAGCCACAAGCCAATATGGGGTCTGGCTTAGTTGAGTAGTTAGTGTGACCCCTTCCGGGATGGGCTAGCAGATGTAGAATGATGTAGGTGTACCGGCCTATCCGTGGGTTGAGGGGGAACATTTTCGAAAGGCTATGTCTCGATCTTCCGATCATGGAGGTGGTCGAGTCTTGTGGGAAAAAGTGCCAACCTCTGCAGAGTGTCAACCTAATCGATTAGTCGTGTCCTCGGTTACAGACAACTTGAGCATCTTGTAGTGGAAATGCTGGGAGATCTCCTCACCTTTAATTAAACAGTTGGGTTTTAAATGAAACTTGGGAACAGATGGAGTTGGGTTTGCAAACTCATCCTATGCAAATGTGTAGTAGTAGAACAACATCTTTCCTAATAGGGAAAAACTAGCTTTATGCAAAAACTAAACTTAGAGCTTTCCACCAGCCAAATTGCATGTACAAGTAGGTTCATTACACTTATGATGTGACTTGCCAGTACATTCAATGTACTGACCCATATCGCTACAACTTATCACGTTGCAGATATATCCGACGAGGATTAAGGTGCGATAGGTCGATGTTCTACACTCAACCTTGCTCGTGGAGTTGGACTCATTTACTACCTTGCTTCTGTAGTATTTTGCTTATTGGCTCTATGCCTTATTTTGTAATAAATGTATTGCTCCTGGACTATCGATGTAATAAAGAGATGTGTGTTATTTCTGTTATTTCATCGAGTACTGTGTGTGCTAGCAAGTCGATCCAGGGACTAGCATGGTAAGCACAGAGACTTTGACTCTTACCGAGTCGGATCGCTACAAGATGGTATCAGAGCACACGTTGACTATAGGACGCGACCCCTAGAAATGGAGAAAAGCCATATGATAAAAACTATATTTTTCATTTTCCATATATATCATTTGGTCTCATACCTTCTCTGCTTCAATAATAATTTCTTCTCTTTTCCAAAATGTAGATGTCGTCTGCCCTTGTTCAGTTCGAGCAGCCCGATGAGACCATGCCCTTTGGACGGCAGCTGGTGAAGATCACGAAGCACCTGAAGGTTGGCCTTCCCACATTCACTGGAACCTTCACAGCCACCCTGCCCGAGGAGACACGTTGGAGGATCGATGCTCATATCCTCGGACGCATCCCTGGAAACCGCACCAAGCCCATTGATTTCCATGTGGATTCCGCAACATGGGGCTTGGGCAGGGGTATTGCTGCTCACATTGCTCTCGAACGCGTTTGGGAGGTGTATGGCGAAGACCTCAAGAGGACCTCCTTTGTGATGTACGGACGCCACAACGCAAATGGAGATGTGGTGCGTACCCTAGAGGACAAGACGATAGCATCCCATATCCAGGACATGGAGGAGCACATTCGCATGATGGAGCTGGAGTTGTCCGACAACATGGTTGTCATCAAGAACCTCATGACCCGCAAGGCCGAGCTAGAGGAGGAGCTCCAGGATGCTCGCATCGAGCACGAGGGAGAGCTGGACGCACTGCAGGAGAAGATCGACGACCTGAAGCTTGAGCTCGAGGAGGCCGAGGAGAAGCTGGATGAGGGAGAAAACATCTAGGAGGATCACTCGTATGGTGCCTATGTTAGCCAGGAGAGGGACCAAAATGATGAGCTCGGAGATGACGACACGGAGAGTGATGCAAGGACACCCGATGTTGACATGATTGACTGGTCCTCATCTGATGAGAGTTAGTTTTTGTACCACCATCAGAGTTTAGAAATT
Organism: Triticum urartu; assembly: GCF_003073215.2. Lineage (NCBI taxonomy): Eukaryota > Viridiplantae > Streptophyta > Magnoliopsida > Poales > Poaceae > Triticum > Triticum urartu. The sequence goes on along the minus strand of NC_053025.1, from coordinate 383,744,109 downwards.
CTATTTCGTTATCCGATTAGTTTTATTTCATTTGTAAGACCTTGTCAAATCTTGTGACATGGCTTACCTTAGGTTTGATTATTCATGTGAACCTCTTTGTTTGAAATTGAATTGGAGTGATTTGAAGTTTATTGCTATCATGTGCATATGGGTAGTGTGATTTTACTCACTAGGACTTGTTCTATTCTAACTCCTCATCCACTTTGAAACCCATCAGATGCCTCCAAGACGTGACCCCGGATTCAAATTTCCACCGGAGCTTACGCAATTGATATAACAACAGAATGCTCTTATGCAGATGCTCATTCAGAACCAGAACCAGAACCAGAACCAGAACAACAACAACAACAACAACCCACCGCCGCCACCACCGGTTGATAGTCTTACCCGTTTTCTGAGGCTGAACCCACCCGTGTTCTCCAGCAGCACGGAGCCGATCGTCGCAGATGACTGGCTCCGCAAGATAGGAAGGGAGCTAGCCACGGCAGGATGCAATGATGCTGAGAAGGTGAAGTTTGCCGCCCATCAACTGGATGGCCCGGCCGCTACTTGGTGGGAGAACTACACCACCACATACCCCATGGAGAATGTGACTTGGGCTCAGTTCCAGCGGGTGTTCCGCACTACTCATGTCTTAGCTGGAGCCATGAGTCTGAAGAAGAAGGAGTTCCGTAGCTTGTGCCATGGAGGACGCACGGTATCTCAGTATGTTGATGAGTTCAGTAAGTTGGCCCGTTACGCCCCAGAGGATGTGGCCACTGATGCAGCCAAGTAGGAGAAGTTTCTGAAGGGACTGAACGATGAGTTGGGAGTTCAGTTGACTATGGCAACATTTGCGGACTATCAGGAGCTGGTTGATAAGGATACGATTCTTGAAGGCAAGCACCAGCAGATGGAGAATCGTAAGAGGAAGTACGGTCATGGGAAGTATAACTCTGGAGTTCAACAGAAACCCCACTACAGCCCGTACTCAGGAAGTTCTGGATCAAGCACTAGCAAGTTTGGAGGGAATCACAATAACCATGGAGGCCACATTCATCATGGAGGAAATGGACACAACCACCATGGTCACAAGCAGGGCAATGGCAATGGAGGAAATGGCAATCAGTAGCGTTCCAATTCTTCCACATCGATGAAGAAGGACCTGAGTCACATCACCTGCTTCAAGTGCAAGAAGACAGGTCACTACTCCAATGAGTGTCCTGAGGCGCAGAATGGAAATGGAAATGGCAATGGGAATTCTAGAGGCAAGAAGCCCAATCCTTTCACTAAGGGACATGTGAATCATGTCAATGTGGAAGAGGTTTATGAGCAGTCTGACACAGTGATTGGTAAGTTCTTGGTTAACTCATTTCCAGCACTCATTCTTTTTGACACTGGTGCATCGCATTCATTCATATCAAGGGGATTTTTGGATAAACATAAGTTGCCTACCATAGCTCTTAAGTCACCCATTCTAGTGAGTTCCCCAGGAGCCGAGTCTATGGCTAGTCAGGGATGTTTCCAATTGCCTTTGAACATAGGGGGACATGTTTTTCCCACAGATATGATTGTACTAGAGTCGCAAGGGTTGGATGTAATCCTAGGGATGGATTGGATGTCCAAGTATGAGGGAAACATTGATTGTGCTAGTAGATCGATTTTTCTCACCACCCCAGAGGAGAAGAGGATCAAGTATGTATCTAGGCTTAAGCCTAAGAGGACTCAGGTGAACTCTCTTACGGGAGTTGTCCAGGAAGAAGTACCAGTGGTGAAGGATTATCCCGATGTATTTCCGGATGAGTTACCGGGTATGCCGCCAGATCGGGATATTGAGTTTTTGATTGAGTTGCTGCCAGGCACAGGGCCTATCTCCAAGAGGCCGTATTGAATGTCTGCTAATGATTTGGAGGAAGTCAAGAAACATATTAAGGAGTTGCTAGAGAAAGGGTATATTCGCCTGAGTTCATCACCTTGGGGAGCCCCGGTACTCTTAGTGGAGAAGAAGGATGGAACGTGAGAATGTGTGTGGATTACCGCTCTTTGAATGAGGTGACCATTAAGAACAATTATCCCCTACCGATGATCAATGACTTGTTTGACCAGCTAGAAGGAGCTAGTGTTTTCTCCAAGATCATTCTTCGACCGGGTTATCACCAATTGAAGATCCGTGAGAAAGATATACCCAAGACAGCTTTTACCACAAGGTATGGGCTTTATGAGTATACAGTCATGTCCTTTGGTTTGACTAATGCCCCTGGCTATTTTATGAACATGATGAACAAAGTATTCATGGATTTCTTGGATAAGTTTGTTGTGGTATTCATTGACGACATATTGGTTTACTCCAAGAATGAGGAGGAACACGCTGAACATCTGCGCCTAGTTTTGGAGAAGCTCAGAGAGCATCAACTTTATGCCAACTTCAGCAAGTGTGAGTTTTCTCTCGAGGAAGTCGTATTTCTTGGACATGAGTTTCAGGTGAAGGGATTGTAGTGGACCCTACCAAGGTAGAGTCAGTCACAGAATGGAATGCACCCACCATAGTTGGTGAGATTCGTAGTTTCCTTGGACTTGCAGGATATTACCGGAGATATATTGAAAATTTCTCCAAGATTGCAAGGCCCATGACAGTGTTGTTGAAAAAGTACACCAAGTTCGTTTGGACTGAAGAGTGTGAAGCCAGCTTTAAAGAGTTGAAGAAGCATTTGGTTACAGCCCCAGTGTTAATCCTGCCTGACGTACACAAGGACTTTCAGGTGTATTGTGATGCTTCACGTCAGAGACTTGGAGGTGTTCTTATGCAAGAGGGGAAGGTTGTAGCTTATGCTTCACGGCAGCTTCGAACTCATGAGTTGAACTATGCCACGCATGATTTGGAGTTGGCAGCTGTAGTGCATGCACTCTAGACATGGAGACACTATCTTATTGGGAATCGTTGTGATGTTTACACGGATCACAAGAGTTTGAAGTATATCTTGACGCAGAAGGAGTTTAATCTCAGGCAAATGAGATGGTTGGAACTTATAAAGGATTATGACATGAGTCTGCATTATCATCCAGGAAAAGCCAATGTTGTGGCAGATGCTTTGAGCCGTAAGAGTTATGCTAATACCCTTACAGCAGGAGGTTTACCTCAGGAGTTATGTGACGAGTTTAGAGACCTACAGTTGGAAATAGTCCCAAGAGGTTATGTTGCCGCACTCGAGGTACAATCCACCTTGTTGGGAAGAATCAGAGAAGCCCAGAAGTTGGACCAAGGTATTGCTGAGATCAAAGAAATGATGAGCAACGAGAAAGCAGAAGGACTCCGTGAGGATGAACATGGAACCTTATGGTTTGAGCAACGGATTTGTGTACCCAATGACCCGGAGATCAGGAAGTTGATTCTTCAGGAGGCTCACGACTCACCATATTCGATACACCCAGGCGATACCAAGATGTATTTGGACTTGAAGGAAAGTTTTTGGTGGGCCGGTATGAAGAGAGAAATTGCCGAGTATGTGGAAATATGTGATGTATGTCAAAGAGTAAAGGCAGAACATCAGAAACCAGCAGGATTACTTCAGCCATTGCCGATACCTGATTGGAAATGGGATAAACTTGGTATGGACTTTATCATGGGGTTACCCAGGACCTGTTCAGGTTATGATTCCATTTGGGTGATAGTTGATCGTTTGACCAAGGTTGCTCACTTCATTCCAGTGAAGACCACCTATACAAGTGCTAAGCTGACAAAGATATATATGACCATTATCGTATGTCTGAATGGAGTTCCAAGGAGCATCGTATCAGATAGAGGGACACAGTTTACCTCAAAGTTTTGGAAACAGTTACACGAAACCTTGGGTACCAGGCTAGAGTTCAGTATAGCCTTCCATCCACAGACTGATGGGCAGACAAAGAGAGTCAATCAGATTCTAGAGGGCATGTTGAGAGCTTGTGTGCTAGACTATGGGTCTAGTTGTGATGATAACTTACCCTACGCAGAGTTCTCGTACAACAACAGCTACCAAGCCAATTTGCAGATGGCCCCTTTTGAGGCATTGTATGTGAGGAAATGCAGGACACCTTTGATGTGGAATGGAGTTGGAGATCGCAAATTGTTTGGACCTGATTTGATCAGGGATTCTGAGGAGAAGGTCAAGTTGATTCGTGACAGACTTAAGATAGCTCAGTCAAGCCAGAAAAGTTATGCCGATGCTAAACGAAAGGAAGTGATCTATGAAGTGGGAGATAGAGCATATCTTCGAGTGTCTCCACTTTGAGGTATTAAGAGATTTGGAGTCAAAGGAAAGTTAGCACCATGATTTGTGGGACCATACAAAGTTCTGGAACGTAGAGGAGTGGTTGCATACTAGTTGGAATTACTAGAGGCTTTGTCAGGAGTTCATGATGTGTTTCATGTTTCCCAGCTAAAGAAGTGTCATGCAGAGATGGCGGACATTCCTTTGAGAGATACAGTGCCACTGGAGGCAATTCAGTTGGAGAATGATCTGACTTATGAGGAGAAGCCTATTAGGGTTCTTGAGACTGCAGAGAGGATCACTCGCACCAAGATCATCAAATTCTGCAAGGTTCAGTGGAGTTACCACACCGAGGAGGAAGCCACTTGGGAACGAGAGGAAGATCTTAGACAGTACCATCCGCACCTTTTTGCTGGCCAACCCGAATCTCGAGGACGAGATTCATCTTAAGGGGGGGTAGGTTTGTAACATCCCAATTTTTATTAAATTTGGATGTTAATAGAATCATTCAATGCATACCATATTTCTTTGCATTTTGGAGTTTTTGAAATATTCAAATAATATTTTTCCACTCGAGAAAAACAAATGAGAGGGGATAAGATGATTTCCTCAAAATACAAAAGAGTGGGAAATTTTATGTTGAATATTATTTGAAGTTTTGGAGTTGATTGGTTTTTATTTTATTTGCAAAAGTGCATTAATTGCATTAGGAAAAATATTTTCAAAATATTCTGTGCTTAAGTTAATGTTCATTAGGCTCTGAATATTGTATAGTTATTTTAGAAATTATTGTGGTGTTTTTATTAATTCATTTGAATTATTTACGGCCAATTTAGTGTTCAGTTAAAAAAAACACACACACACACGCAGGCAGCCTGGACCGAAACTGGGTTCGGCCCAGGAGCGCCCGATCGGCCCAGCTGGCCATTTTGGCCCAAGGCCTCCCGCGCGCCCGAAACCCCCCTGCACCGGTCGACCGCTCCGCGCCCGCCCTCGCTCGCCTGCTCTCGCTGCCACTGCCAGGCGGGCCCCACCCGTCAGGCCGTCCCCAACATCCCGCACCGCATGGGATAAACACCGGCGCCTCGCCGCCCGCAACCGCCGGCCGCCTCGCGCTCGGATAGAGCTTATCCGTGGCACCCGCATGCTCCCCCTCGCCTATAAATGCCCCGGCCTCCCCTCTTCCGTCCTCGCCGTCCCGCTTCTCCCCACGCCGCCCATAGCCGTCGCTGTCGTTGTTCGCATCTCGCCGGAGCCATGCCGCTCCATTGTCCCTTCCGTCGCAAGTAAGCCACCGTGGCCTCCACCTTCCTCGTCAAATGGTTTCCCGCGACAAAGCGCACCTTGTTGACATCTTTTCCTCGCCTAGGTCCCGCCGGAGACGACGCCCGACCTTGCCGGAGCCCACGGAGCGCCGCTGCCTTCACCTCGCCGACCCCGACGCCCCTGAGGAGCCCCGACGCCACCATCCAGATGCCCAAGCCGCGCCGCACCTCCCCTTCTTCTTCCCCGATGCCGAGGACCGCCGTAGCCGATGCCCCGCCATCACCCGACGTCGCGCCGCCGTCCTCTGCTCGTCGCCGGCCATCACCACCCGCTGTAAGCCGCCGCCTCACTCCCTCCCGTTAGATCGATCATCGACGGCCCAAATTAGATTAGGATGGTTTTTTTAGTTGAACGGTACACGGTTAACCGTGGTTTTTATTTTAAAAACTACCGGTCGGTTTCCTTTAGACCGTGCGGTTTTATTTAAACCGAGCGCCAGTTTTTATTTAGTTAGCCGCCGCCACTGTTTTTCTTATTTAGCGGCCGTTCGCCGTATAGCCTCTGTAGCGAACACCTTTCGGCCAGTAGGAATCTGCCATGCGTCAGGGACCTGTTTGTGATAACTTTTCTTCACTATTTAGTCCCTGTAAATAGCAGATTAGTCCCTGAACTTAGATTAGCCATAACTTTTAAATCGTAGATCCAAACTCGATGAAACCAGCGGAAAATTCTTCGTATTGTTTAGATCTATCCAGTGGTATACTTTTTGCAAACTTTTGTCAGATTCAAATTTGAATTTATTTCAGATTCGAATTCGAACTTTAAATGGCCATATCTCCCAAACCGTAACTCCGATTAAGTTGATTCCTTTTGCATGTTGTCACCGTAGCAAAACCCTATCACCTGGACCTTTGTCACAATAATTTTCACACACTAGAATCTTCCCTTTAATATTTTTACTAGTATGCATAGTATGCACTATATTTCACATCACTCTTTGAACCATAGGCCTATGTTGTTTTGCACTTAGAATATTTCTGTAGTAGCTTAGTGTGTTATATGTTCATTTGGTTTTTCCGAGACTTTTTGCTATGCATGTTCTTTTGGTTCTCTAGAATGTTTGCTTATGGTTGTTTACCTTCCTTGCGATAGATTGCCCGGAGTGCGAAGTAGAATATTACCAGCCTTTAGAATTCAACCAATAGTACCAAGGCAAGTTGCATCTTGATCATGTTTCAATACCTATGTTTTTATTATGCACTTAGTTCTTTGCAGTAGGACTGCATGGTAGGAAACTGATGCCGCATGACTATGCTTTTCACCCAGTAGTTCATTGAGGTAGGTTTGAACCATATAACATTGTCGCCATCGTTTTACATTATGTTGATACGCTCAGTAGACATGGATTGGGGAGTGATCATTGTAAAGTTTGAGTGAAAATGTAGTAAATAGGACCTAAGTTAATTAATGAACTACCTGGGTGGAACCTGTGGGAATGGTGGCGAAGTACAGTGGGGCACGCATGGGAAATCCATGGTGGTGCACCACTAGTGGACTGTCCGCTCAGGCTTAAAGAGATCAATCGTATTCCCATGTCTAGAAGCTTACGTCTGCAGCCACAAGCCAATATGGGCTCTGGCTTAGTTGAGTAGTTAGTGTGACCCCTTCCGAGATGGGCTAGCAGATGTACAATGATGTAGGTGTACCGGCCTATCCGTGGGTTAAGGGGGAACATTTTCGAAAGGCTATGTCTCGATCTTCCGATCATGGAGGTGGTCAAGTCTTGTGGGGAAAAGTGCGCAACCTCTGCAGAGTGTCAACCTAATCGATTAGCCGTGTCCCCGGTTACGGACAACTTGAGCATCTAGTAGTGGAAATGCCGGGAGATCTCCTCACCTTTAATTAAACAGTTGGGTTTTAAATGGTACTTGGGAACGGATGGAGTTGGGTTTGCCAACTCATCCTATGCAAATGTGTAGTAGTAGAAGAACATCTTTCCTAATAGGGAAAAACTAGCTTTATGCAAAAACTAAACTTAGAGCTTTCCACCAACCAAATTGCATGTACAAGTAGGTTCATTACACTTATGATGTGACTTGCCAGTACATTCAATGTATTGACCCATATGGCTGCAACTTATCACGTTGTAGATATATCCGACGAGGATTAAGGTGCGATAGGTCGATGTTCTACACTCAACCTTGCTCATGGAGTTGGACTCATTTACTACCTTGCTTCTGCAGTATTTTGCTTATTGGCTCTATGCCCTATTTTGTAATAAATGTATTGCTCCTGGACTATCGATGTAATAAAGAGAAGTGTATTATTTCTGTTATTTCATCGAGTACTGTGTGTGCTAGCAAGTCGATCCAGGGACTAGCACGGTAAGCACAGAGACTTCGAATCTTACCAACTCGGGTCGCTATAAAACCTACTCCTAGTAGGAGTAGGAATCCTACCCCCTTGGCACGCCCCTCCTAGGGCCGGCCTCCTCCTCCCTTGCTCCTTTATATACGGGGGCAAGGGGGCACCCCAGGACACACAATTTGATCAGAAAGATCTCTCCCAGCCGTGTGCGGTTCCCTCCTCCACCATAATCCACCTCGGTCATACTGTAGCGGTGTTTAGGTGAAGCCCTGCTGCGGTAGCTTCATTAACATCGTCACCACGCTGTCGTGCTGACGAAAATCTTCCCCGAGCTCTATTGGATCGTGAGTTCGCGGGATGTCACGAGCTGAACGTGTGCTGAATGCGGAGGTGTCGTACGTTCGGTACTGAGGATCAGCCGATCATGAAGACGTACGACTACATCAACCGCGTTGTCATAATGCTTCTGCTTAACGGTCTATGAGGGTACGTGGACGACACTCTCGCCTCTCATTGCTATGCATCACCATGATCCTGCGTGTGCGTAGGATGTTTTTTGAAATTACTATGTTCCCCAACAAATACTCCTAGCTTCCTTGTCAGGTCGTCATTCTTTTCTACTAGTATTGTGATTTATCCCTTGTATCCGTCATGTATAGACTTGAGTTCATCTTCAAGCTCCATGTTCCTAGTCATCAACTTCTTCAGATCTATCATGCTTGCACACATTTGGTTCTCTCAGCGACGAATGTGCTGGTTTAACTCCTGGATGAATGCTGCAATGGATCTGTCCCTCCTGGTGCTGATCATCTCCCATTGCTCATCTTGGCGCCCACATATCTGGTAGATTGTGTCCTTAATAACCTTGTGATAAACTTCGCCGATGCGTCCCATGACGATGTAGGCTGCCATGCTCTTTCCTAGACTCTAGGTTGGTGCGTCAAAGGAAAACTCTATGGGCTCAGTAACTGGCGTGAATGTCCTTCCTGGAACATGAACTCGAATCATCCAACACTCCTCTTCTGGTAAAGTGGCGGTGTAGGTCCTGGTGAAGCTTGGTATTCAAATGTTAAGGTACCTAGTGACTTCCTTCAAGTGTCGTCCAAAAGGTGTGTCTTCATCTGGTTGAGCAAACGTGTTCCTTGTGTCCGCCATCTATAGAGTGGAAAATGGAGAGGAATCAGAAATGAGTAGGGAAGAGTGACCTATGATTTATCTTAGTGGCCGCGTCCTACAATCATCGTGTGCTCTGATACCATCTTGTAGTGATCCAATCTCAAATGGTCGAATCTCTGTGCATAAGTGTCATCCCTGGATCGGTAATGCTGGCACACACAGTACTTGAAGGATTTACAACAAATTTGCAATCACACACTTATTACATCAAATATCTCATAAGAGAGTACTTATTACAATAATATGGCTGAAGGCCAACTAATAAGATAATAGTAGAAGGCTTGGAAGATTAAGCGAGTCCATCAACTCCAACGACATAGCTGAGTGCAAAACAATGACCTAGCGCACTTTACTCATCGTCTGAAAAGTCTGCAACATAATACGTTGCAGCCCGAAAATGGGTCAGCACATGGAATATGCTGGTAAAATAACACTGTAGAGCAATGAACATGTAAAAGCTACAACTATATGCATTTTTGGCTGGTGGAGGCTCTACGGTTATTATGTTTTTGCGAAAAGCCAAATTTCCCTACAACAAAGAAATATATTTTATTTAACTATCATGGTAGTTGATATACATTGAGAATGGTAAACCCCATCTCAATCCCAATTAAAGTAATCATTAACCCCACAAGTTAATTAAATAAAGTGATGAGATCAACATAATAATTCAAGCACAGGATACTCAAGATGTCCATAATCGGGGACACGACTAATCATGATTAGTTTGTACACTCTATAGAGGTTTGCGCACTTTTCCCCACAAGACTCGATCTCCTCCGTTGTATTTCTCGCACTACATGCTGTTTGAAAAACGGATGACCGAGGCAGAGTCTTTCAGAAGAGGTCCCCTTAACCGATAGATAGGCCGGTACACCTACAATCCCCTACATCTTCTAGCCCATCATGGAAAGGATTCCTACAACTTACTCAACTATGCCAGAGCCCATAGTGGCTTGTGGCTGCACACAGAAGTTTCTAGCATGAATGATCTTATGATCCCTTTGAGCTTGGGTGGCGAACCATAGGATGATCACACGGATTCCCCGGGATCTCGTTGGACAGCACTAGATTGCCCCGGGTGCCCACAAACAATCCACCCAGATGTGTGTTAAAGTAGCCACCTTAAATAAACCCTTAGTTCATAATAATACTCATAACTGTCATGTATCACTCAGACCAAACCACGTCTACTAGCATAGCATAGTAGTATAAGCATAACGTAGAAGTAACTCCCAGGGTTTAAACAAAAAGGGTAATAGGTACTACCTCAACTACTACTTCCCAATACCCACAAGTTATCAAATCCTAACCATGCAATGTTTGAGGATTGAAACTAATGCATAAAAACTGGGTAATGAAGAAGTATGATCAAAGTGTTACTTGCCTTGCTGACGATATGAAAACCCTAGTGACTCGTAGTAGCACGCTTCGCACTCTGGAAACTCTATCACAGATAAACAATAGCATAAATAAGCACTCAGTCAATAGATGCAAGGGTAAAACTCAGATGAGAAAGTCCAAATTGGAAGTTCAACTGAAGAGCTTCGATATGCAAAAAGAAACACTCAAATCGGAGCTACAAAACTCAAACTACGATCAAAAGAAGTTAAAATTCATATCTTCTTGCAACCAAATTTTAAAGTGTCAAAATCATGTCCAATTTGGTTAACTGGAAAGAGGGGTTCGAGACGAAGATTTAGGCGTTGCTTTCACTGGATTTGGATGAACGGTTAAAACATTGTGAACGTTTGAAGATCAGGGGCTCATCTGCGATAAAAATAATTGCGGATAGGTACTTGGCGGAAAATAAAACAGAAAAACCTATCGGATGAACGTCCGCTAACAGAGACAAACAAACGAATTCGTTTTTTACAAGAACTAAATGAACGAACGTTCACGAAATAGATCTAACCGAAGAAAAACTTGAAAAACTGGTCTATATAAAAAAACCGAACTAGATCTAAACCAAAAAAAATGAAAGGACCGGCGAACTGGGCGGTTTCTATACCGGTCAACGGCGGCAGCGGCTCCGGCGAGGCCGCGGGGCGGCAGGGCGCGGCGCGGGGGCGAGGTGCTGGGCGGCGGCTGCAGCGGGCACGGGCTGCTGCTGGAGGCGGCGGGCGGCGGGGTGAGGTGAGAGGGAGGTCGGGGCTCGGCTTATAAAGCCTCGGGGGAGGGGGCGTCCGACTTGGAGGCGAAGCCGGGCGGCGGCAGCGGCGATCCGGACTCCTCGCTGGAGTCCGGCGCGAACACGGCGCTAGGCCGAGGCCTGGCTCCCAGCTAGGCCTGCCCAGTTCGGCGCGCGAAGAGTTTTTTGAAATAAAATTCTGCTGAAGAAAAAATCCTAAAAAAGTAAAAAAAAATTCTAAAAATGCCAAAAACAATTTTCACCGTCTAAATAAAATATTTAGAACAAAGTGAACATTTTTCTGGCCTAAAAATCCAATTTTGAAAATGCATATTTTTCTAATTGAAATAAAACCTCAAATAAAATCTGAATAAAATATTTATCTGATATTAAAATCTTCCCTCCAATATCCCTCTTATTTTGGAGAAGTCATTTTATCTCCTCTCTTTTATTTTTATATTGGAAATATTTCGCAGAGAAAAATTATTAAAATGAAAATGACCCTCTTTTCAAATTTGATAAAATTCAAATATGAAAATAAATGAAACCTCCAACTCTCTCCTTGGGTCTTTGAGTTACTTAAGATTTCTAGGATCACAATCAAACACAAATAAAATATGGTATGCAAATGATGACCTAGGTATAACATCCAAATTGAAAATTGGGATGTTACACTAATAAGCATAACTAACACCGAATAATGCACCACAAGTAGGATGTAGTTTCATTGCATAACTATTGAATTTTGTGCTTGCATAGGGAATCACAAACCTTAACATCAATATTCTTACTAAACCATAATTACTCACCAACATGACTCACATATCACTCTCATCATATCGCAAAACAATTACAAAGAATCAAAATTATTTTGTCCAATGATCTTCATGAAAGTTTTTATTATATCCCTCTTGAATACCTATCACTTTGGGACTAATTTCATATGTTTCTTTTAAAAGCTCAAACAAATCTAAGTGAGGAACATGAGCATAAATTTTTTCTTCTCTCAAAATAATATAAGTGAAGCATGAGAGAATTTCTTAAAAAATTTACTAACTCTTAAATAAATCTAAGTGAAGCATGAGAGCATTTTTTCAAAAATAATAAAGCACATCGTGATAAAAAAGATGTAAGTGAAGCACTAGAGCAATTCCTTAGCTCAATTTTTTTAAGTGAAGCGCATAGAGAAATTCTAGCATATCATAACATATTTTTGGCTCTCTCGAATAGGTGTGTTCAGCAAGGATAATTGACTTAAAGTAAAAAACTAAAAAAATAAAAGACTCATAGAATACAAGATGCTCCAAGCAAAACTCATGATATGTGACGAATAAAAATGTAGTTCCAAGTAAAATAACGATGGTCGTTAGAAGAAAGAGGAGATGCCACTCGAGGGCATCCCCAAGCTTAGTTTCTTGCTTCTCTTTTAGATAATATCTTGGGATGCCATGGGGCATCCCCAAGATTAGGCTCTTCTTACTCCTTATTCCTTCATCCATCGTGATCTCACCCAAAACTTGAAAACTTCAATCACACAAAACTCAACAAAACCTTCGTGAGATCGTTAGTATAACAAAGCAAATGACTACTCTAAGTACTGTTGCAAACTCACACATATTTTATTTTTGCTTTATATCTACTATATTCCAACTTTACCATAGCTTATACCCTCCAATACAAACCATAGATTCATTAAAATAAGCACACAACACAAAAAAACAAAATCTGTGAAAAACAGAACAGTCTGTAGCAATCTGAAAACTTCGAATACTTATGTAACTCCAAAAATTCTGAAACATTAGGACAACGTAGGCAATTTTTATATAAATATTGTGTAAAAAATTCAGAATTTTATCGCGCTTCTGTAAATCTAAACAATTGTGTTTTTGGACGCAAAAGTTTCTGTTTTCCAACAAGATCAAATCAACTATCACCCAACATGATCCCAAAGGCCTTGCTTGGCACAGACACTAATTAAAACATAAAAAATACAATCATAATAGTAGCATAATTGTGCAAACACTCAGGAATAGAAAGAAAAAAATACAAAAATAAATTTTATTCATTGGGTTGCCTCGCAACAAGCGCTATCGTTTTATGCCCCTAGCTAGGCATTAGATTTCAACTATGCTCACACGAAAGATAAGAATTGAAACACAAAGAGAGCATCATGGAACATATGACAAACACATTTAAGTCTAACATACTTCCTATGCATAGGAATTTTATAAGCAAATAAATTATCAAGACAAGAAACATTTGACATATGCAAAGAAGAGGAATAAAACATTGAAGATCTCAACACAACGAGAGGTAATTTAGTAACATGGAAATTTCTAAAACCATATTTTCCTCTCTCATAATAATTACATGTAGGATCATAATAAAATTCAACAATATAACTATCACATAAAATATTCTCTTCATGATCCACATGCATGCAAAGTTGACACTCTTCCAAAATAGTGGGATTATCATCAAATAAAGTCATGACCTCTCCAAGCCCACTTTTATCAAAAATTTCATAAAATTGAACACTCTCCAAATACATGGGATTATTTTTAGATAAAGTTGACACTCTTCCAAACCCACTTTTAATATTATCGCAAGCATATTCACCATGAGGCTTAAATAACTTTTCAAGATTATAAGAAGAATCACCGAATCATGATCATTGTGATAAGTAGTGGACATAGCAAAATTAGCATCCCCAAGTTTGGGGTTTCGCATATTATTAGCAAAATTGAAATTAATAGAATTTATAGTAAAATCATTGCAATCATTCTTTTCACTCAAGGAGCCACGGGTACGCGTCGATGCTATACAAATGGTTTTTAAGCCCTTTCCGCGATGGCATTTGGGAACGTTGCCAAGTGAGTGTGGGCGATAGGGTGTCCTTCCCACACGACCCAGAAACTGTCGGGGATATGGAGCAATGATCCAGAGGCCCTCCAAAATGTAATTGTGTGCGATGCAGCACACACTAAATTCTTTCGCACGTGTGGTATCGGTGATTAAACATTTCTAATGACGCAGTGAAACCATACGGTCTGTCATAATGAACCGTTTGGGAAACAGTATGTAAGGCACATGGGCCAACATATGAACTGTGTGTGATTTGTGCCCCATCGCACATGTGTTTTCTGCGTAACCCGTCTGCCATGCAAGACTCCATCACACATGTTTCCCAACAATTACCGTCTGTGATCTTTTTCTATCACAAACGGTTCAGGAGCCCCTTCGCGCACATACAAGTGTTGCAGACCGTTTGTGATTTGTTGGGTATCACCATCGGTTGCCACAAGAGTGATGTGTGCTTTTCCTTTGGGATCCTACATGTTTCTTGAAAAAGTTACAACTGGGATTGTATTTTACATTGGGCACGGTTTACTCTAAGTTCTCCTATGCGATAACGCGATATCACAAACAGTTCCGGAGACCCTACGCACACATAGTAGCGCTGCAAATCGTTTTCGATCTGCTATGTGTCATCGACGGTTCCACTACGATTGATGTATGCTTTCTGATGTGGATCGCACACACTCATTTAGTTGAACCATGTGCGGAGCAATTGCCAGGTTAAAACAAAAATATCTCATTTTGAATCGGCATGCAAAAAGCAAATTCGCCGCAATATTCAATTGAACAAATAAACAAAATTATCCCATTTTGAATCGGCACGCAAAAAGCAAATTTGCCACAATATTCAATTGAACAAATAAAAGAATATACCATTTTGAATCGGCACGCAAAAAGAAAATTCGCCACAATATTCAACTGAACAAATAGTGTTCACAGGAAGAACATTCATCAGATTTCGCAACAATTGCAATTGAACATATGATAGCTAAATTCCAATGATTTTTCCACACATATATGCATTACATAATTAATCATAGTGTACGAAATATGAAGACCTCATCAAATGGAGAACAATGGACCCATGCATATATATATGTTTAGCGGCTAACTCTTACTCAATGTTGCAGGAGAAGGCATGCTGAAATCTTCATTATCACCAGTGGGATTGGTGTAGTGATACAAGAAGAAGTCACTGATAAATCTCTGAACCATCAGCAATTCACCAGCCGGGAGCAGTTCAGGGGTCCTCGGTTTTAAGATGAGCTGCAGTATTTTTAAGATCAGAATGTGCCATATGAGTGGAGTAGAAGATATTAATTAAGATAGGCTTACTAGTACTAATTCGCGAGGATCGTCACAACTATCAGCAGATTTGCAGATGGAGATCATGTGTCTACAAACATGGTATCCACAAAGGTTGGTCCATGCTTCTTGCTGAGGACACTGATTTTTTATACAGAATTAGTCATGTATTTGTCCTGTTAGGAACAACCTAACCGGTGTTAGATGTATTTTTATTCTTTGGACAAAATAGAAAGAGGTTTATTTAGAAGCTTGAACATTTGACTAGTGTAAGAAAACGTATTTGCATACTGTTGGATAAATTTTCCGAAAATAACGGATTTCAGTGTGTTACCAGAGAAACGATCTCGTACTGTAGAGGTAGTTCCCTCTTGAACATGTTCCCTGATTTAGTTTTCCACAATGTGAGCACACTGCAAATGAATATGAATTTTGACAACATCAATTATTGAACCAGATATGAATGCAAATTAATTTCAACATCACAGAATTCAATACCTATCCATGAATTGCTGAAGATGCGTCAGATCGTGAGCATTTGTTGACTCTCTGGGAGAATCGATGTAGTAAACTGTGTCCTTGTTTAGAATAATGAATACCAATATCCAATGATTGCTACATATTAAGAAAGCCATGAACTTATGAATTATGTCGAAATCTGAAAGACAATCAGTGTATGCGTGGTTGTTTACTTGACTTACCGTTCATGACATGGCCAGAGAAATGATTCTGCATGGGACTTGTTTCCGAAGAGACGGGGCGACCGTGTTAACGGCCCAGTCCCATAGGTCCTTAGCATGTATTGTTGTGCCATTTGCTAATTCAGGATATATGAAATACACACTCTCCCCTTTTCTTCTCTGGGCATTCAGTCCCCTGGAAGGAATAAAATGCAGTTATCTGTTTATCATTCACAGCCTTGTATGGAGAAGTTGATCAGAGTTTGTTAAGTACTTACACTACTACAGGTTGCTGCTAACGCGATACTACGATCAAAGACCCTTTGACAAAACTGTGTGCGAGGCATTAATCACAAATGAGGATGTAAAAAAACAAACAAAAAAGGTGCAAAACGGTTAACCCGTTCGAACTATTTGTGATGAGGCAGAACAATAGAAACAGGCAGCCATATCAATGTGTGTGCGATATATGGCATACAGGTCACTCCGATGAACTTTTTGCTATTAGGGAGTGCAACAGAAATGGTTAGCCAGATCAAGGTGTGTGTGATATAGGACATACGGTTCACTCGGACGAACTGTTTTCGATTAGCGAACACAACAGAAACGGTTCAACTTAACAAGATGTGTGTGATACGGGGCAAACAGTCAACTCGGATGAACTCTTTGCAAGGAGAAATTACAACACAGACGGTTAATACAATTAGTTCATGTGCGATTCTGTGTGTACAAAAAACTTTGAAAAATGCAAACTAGAGTCTTGCAGTGGCTAGGAGTATCGCACACGATGCGTTTGCGAGTACTCATGTGCGATGATTAGTAAGTTACACATACGGCCGCAAGGGTGCTATGTTGATCATGGAGTCCAAGAAGGCCATCGCCGGAAGGCCGCCAACTCAGCCTTTTAGCTTCTATTTTATTATAATTGTATGCATATGTAGGTCATGAGTGTTCTGGGCCTTGCCGCATGTGGCATTTTAAATTATCCTGAATATGTAAGACAATTATTAAGAATTATTAACAATTGCCATTGTAAATTTGCCTCAACGGCGAGCAGAGAGCGCGCAGGGACGCCAGAGCGGAGCGCGCCGCGGCCGCCTCAAAGGCGAATAAAACGTGCGGATGGACGTGAGCAGAGCACGCCGCGACCGCCTCAACGACGAGCAACGACGTGGTAAACCTTCTACCGTCAATAAATTTTGACCTTGTTTCTCGTCACATTGCAGATTACAACGCAATAAGTAATTGCAAATATGTACACACCTATCAAACTAATATGTGTTCACACTTAGCACCAAACTAAAAAAACTACCCACTCGAAAACTACTTCACAGTTCCTCTCCTCATCACCCACAAAACTGGTTTTCCTGTCAAGTCATTTCGCCATGACCGGTATGAGGAGTTTAGGGTGGACATATAACTAGGCAGCAAAGACCAAGGCCGCGAAAGCACTAGAGAGGTCCCGCCGCGAAGCCGCAGCCGCAGCAGAGATGTCCCGGCGCGCCGCGGAGCCATCGAACGAGCTCTCACAGGCACGCGAGGGATCTCACAAGTGCATTCGTGGCATCGGCCATCACGACGAGACGACATTCCTGAAGTCCTTCGCTGGCGATGATGACATTCTCGCTGGCATCACTACGCAGCAGGAGCTTGTCGACAGCTTGATGAAGCTGCTCAAGATCAGTGATGCCTCGGTTGACAAGGCGACCGGCCTTGTCGAGGCACTAATGGGTGACAATGCGAAGCTCCTCAAGGTGCTCGCCGAGAAGGAGGAGGAGGAGGCCGCCGGCTGGAAGATGCTGCATGAGCAGAGCAGTGCCTCGGGGATGACGCTGACAGCAGTCGTCGAGGAACTAATGGGTGACTTGAGGAAGCTCCGGATCGAGCGTGAGCAGGAGGTGGAGGAATCTGTGGCTGCTTTTAAGCAAAGTCATGAGGAATTGAAGAAGGAGACGGATGATGTCGTCGCCTGGCGATCCATCGACGAGTAGAGATAGTAGCGACCGAGATCGTTGTCTGCAATTTCCTTCTTCTCTTGTCCCCGTGTCTTCCGGGCTTTGCCGCATGTGGCATTTTAAATTATCCAGAATATGTAAGGCAATTATTATATGCGCCATTGTAAATTTGTGGTCGTATTATCTGTTGCCATTTTATTTGTGGTCGTATTATCTGTTGCGCTATGTGGTAATTTAAATTAGGGTGGAATACGTGTTGAAAACATGAACAAAGCAAATGCTGCCATGGGATCACAAGCAAATACCCTCCATCCAGGTGCTTTAATTAACCCATTAATGGAGAAGTTGTGAGCGAGGCGGGCGGCAGCTGGTGCATGGAGGTCAAAGAGCTCACTTCCCGGTGAGCATGGGCGGCCTTGCTGCTCGCATGTGTCCCGTCGAGCCGGCGAGGTGGACAGGATGCACGCGTCCCGTCGAGCCTGCGCAGCAGACTGCTCGCATGCACCCCATCGAGCCTGCATGGTGGACTTCTCGTGCTCGTCCCGTCTAATCAAACAGCTGCATGCACACCACCGAGTATGGTTAAGTTTCGACACGGTTAATATAATACAACCGTTTGCGATATTAACGTGTCAACTTTTTGTTTCAAAAAGGACTTCGTTGGCTACTAATGTGTGCGCCTCTTCTCAAACTGGACGATTTTTTACCACGGCATATATGTGCCATGTCATGAAACCATGCCAAGTTTCATGTTTTTTGGGTGAGTTTTTGATTTACCAGGATTTAAAAACCGAGATTCTCAATGTTTCAGGACGACGACAAGTTTGTAATTCATTCCCATTCCTTAAATGAGACCTAAACATGCACCCAATGACACATGTACGATTTCCCATCCATTTTGCTTCACTGGAGCATGTGCTTGTAGTTCAAATTTGAATTATGGACTACATTAAATGCATAGAAAACTTAGTAATTAGTAATATATACAATGGAGAAACGAACCTTGAACAATTTCAAATTGCAGCCCGACACTCCTGTTATTCTATGTTTCCTATAGAAAACAAAGTTCAAGGCGAGAAGAGGCAGCGATTGTCGTTTCTCCCACAAGAGGGGCATGTTTCCCCACCGGAACCACGAGGGTTGCGACAGACTCCGGTTTGTAAGAGCTTGTAATATAGCTTCGCCCAAATTGGACAATTATATGTACCATGTAGTGACACCATGCCAAGTTTAATGATTTCCTAGTGAGTTTTGGATTTACAGAGATTTAAAAACCGAGATTTACAATGTTTGTGGCCAAGCCAGGATGGCGAGATGGTTGAATTCGTTCCCATTCATTCCATGGGACCTAAATATGCACCCTAAGGAAACATGTACATTTTTTCTAGCCATTTTGGTGCACTGGAGCATGTATTTGTAGTTCGGATTTGAATTATGGACATTAAATTCCTAGAAAACTCAATTAATGAATAAAAAAGGTCAAACGAACCCTAAATAATTTCAAAGTCCAGCGCGAATCTCCCGTTGTTTCGTGTCACGTGTAGAAGAAAATATGAGGCTAGAAGAGGGAGCGATTATCGTTTGGCCCACAAGGGGACACGTTTCCCTATTGAAACCATGAGGGTTCTTGCGACAGGCTCTGGTTTGTAAGAGGTTTGTAATAAAGCTTGGCCCAAATTGGCAATTTTTTACCACGACATATATGTGCCATGACGTGACACCATGCCACCTTTGATGACTTTTTGGTGAGTTTTGGATTTATGGGGATTTAAAAACCGAGATTCGAAATGTTTGAGGACAAGCCAGGACACTAGTACGGTTGTATTTTGTTCCCATTCCTGGCATGGGACCTAAACATGCACCCAAGGACACATGTATAATTTTTCTAGCCATTTTGGTGAACTAGAGCATGTATTTGAAGTTCAGATTTGAATTATGGACATTAAATGCCTAGGAAACTCAATTAGTATATAAAAAGGCCAAACGAATCTTGAATAAGTTTAAATTTCAGCACAGATATCATGTCGTTCCATGTTGCGCGTGGAAGAAAATATAAGGCAAAAAGAGGCAATGATTATGTTTCGCCCACAAGGGGAACACGTTTCCCTATCGGAACCACGAGGCTTCTTTGAGAGAAGCTCCGATTTGTAATAAAGCTTGGCCCAAATTGGACAATGTTTTTACCACGACATATATGTGCCATGACGTGACACCATGCCACCTTTGATGACTTTCTGGTGAGTTTAGGATTTACGAGGATTTAAAAACCGAGATTCCAAATGTTTGAGGACAAGCCAGGGCGCGGGTACGGTTGTAATTCGTTCCCATTCCTGGCACGGGACCTAAACATGCACCCAATACACATGTATAAATTTTCTAGCCATTTTGGTGAACTGGAGCATGTATTTGAAGTTCAGATTTGAATTATGGACATTAAATGCCTAGGAAACTCAATTACTGTATAAAAAGGCCAAACAAACCCTGAATAAGTTTAAATTTCAGCACGGATATCCTATTGTTCCATGTTGCTCGTAGAAGAAAATACAAGGCAAAAAGAGGCAGTGATTACGTACGCCCACAAGGGGGACACGTTTCCCTATCGGAACCACGAGGCTTCTTTGAGAGAAGCTCCAGTTTGTAAGAGGCTTGTAATAAAACTTGCGCCAAAATGGACGAAAAAATTCCTCGACATATATGTGCCATGTCGTGACACCATGCCAGGTTTCATGATTTTCAGGTTAGTTTTGGATTTATGGGGATTTAAAAACTGAGATTCTTCTCACGAAATGTTTTCAAATAGCACACGGTTCACTCACGAAAGCTGTGTCCCCACCAAACCGTGGCCGATGCCCCTTCCCCCCGCTGCGCGCGCTATCTGAGTCGTGCGTTCTGATTGACCTAAACCCAAACCCCACGGATCATACGTGCGCACCGTTGGATGCTCCCAGATCGAACGACAACCCTGAGCCCTTTCGACAGCACATGCAGTACATGGGTAAGCACTGTGCGCATACCTCGTGCTAGCTCACACTTCTTTCTCTATTAGGTTTTCTAAACAGGCTACCGATGCTCGCCACTCCTCTCATCGGTTTCCTGCCTCTTCTCACATCGTTTTCCCGCTACCAGTGTTAGTGCTCATTGAAGGCTAGCGACAACACACCGGCCATGTAAATATCTCACACAGTTTCTAAAAGCACAAATGTGTGTGATAGGAGGGAGTAGGTCCCATAGGGTGACCAGCATGAAACGCCTTAATGGCAAGGAGGCAATTCTTATCAGCAAGGGCCGGCTTCCCATTCGCTAGCCTAGTCGAATAGAACGCATAAGTTAAGCATGCTTGAGCTGGAGTAGTCCAAGGATGGGTGACCCGGTCGGAAGTTGCATATCTCAAGCTTCATGTAAATGCTATGACAGGGTCATTATAGAGATATATTATATCTCTATAGCGACCTATCATGGCATTTGTATAAACCTTGGGATCCTTGTTTTGCTAATTTGCATGAGAATGATTGACTTATGGGTTATTTTTTGCTCTAAAAATTAAAGAATGATTGACTTGACCTGTCATGGCGATTATATAAACCTACTATGTTTTTATGGGTTATTTTTCCTCTAAAAATATTAAATAATGATTGACTTGACCTATCATGGCGATTATATAAACCTTTTTCAGGTTGCATGCAAGGTATAGGGGGCAGGGTGTTCTTCTCGAGCATGTCTCCCTTGTGCGGCTTATAGACATGGCACATATCTGTGGGCTCCCCGAGGTATATATACTATCCTTTATCGACAATTAGGAAGTCCCGCACAATCTATCCCTTTGACCCAACAACGAGAAGGGTTTGACCATGATGGCTTCCTATTGATACTAGTAAGGTACACGTGCATTGCACGCATGAGATTTGGTAACCAAATTATGAATAAACACCACACTATAGCATGTAAGATTTGAGTCATATATGCATGATGTAGATGTTTGTTTAATTCTTATAGTTCATCTCATCCAAAATCAATTAGTTTTATAAAAAATCTATTTTAAGGTTCATGGAATTGTGCATTGGAAAGCATAAAGTAAATACAAAAGTGACAATTCATTTAGAAAAAAAGTTTGGGAAATTAAGATATGGAAGATTCTAGAGAACAATGGAGAAGTGCTTGTGTTTTGAGGTTCAACCATGGAGTATTCTAGATTGTACATGTGGCAGAATATGGTGGAATGTAGATGATATCCAACGGCTAGTAGTGCTTGGATTTGCTATCTCTGTACCGTCGGATTGGCTTCATCCAACGACCAACTTTCAAAGTTATTCACAAACTATATAGGGGTATAGATATAGATGTGTGCCATGCTAGACCAAATAAAGTTTGAGCACATGTGTGGAACGACCCCCACCCCCTCGCCGCCGCCTCGAAGTTGGGAAACTGACATCGTACGTATTGAAGCAAGCTTGGAGTCGGGTATGGTGTTCAGTTTGTAATGTAGTTGGTGGCCCATCGAAGTTGTGCATTTGGGATTTAAACACATCACATACCACCGTACCATACATATTTTCGGGCCGCATGCAGTGTATACGGGGTCTTCTGATTGACCACGTCTCCCTTGTGCGGTTTTTGTGACGACACGCATATCTGTGGGCTCCCCGAGTGTATATATATATCATCCCTTTGACCGATAATGAGGGGTATGTGTTGGCCATGAATGGATTCCTCCTAGTTCGTGTTAGGGCCGGTCACCGTCACATGTCGCTCAACCAAAGCTCGAGCTCATGCGTTGTTAGGATTCCCTCCCACATGCTCGTATTGCTGGGTTCGACCGACATCATACGTTGCGTATCTCATCCTTAACTAACTTGCCTTCATGGTTGTTGTCTGTATCGAGAGGTAGGCACCACATCGAAATTTTACATGATTCTATATTGAAAACACACATCACCCCTTCCCAATGTACATCATTTTGGGCCGCATCCAAGAGGTGCTGGTTTTGTGGTCCGTCTCGTGCGATTTTTATGATGGTTCAATCTATTGGCCTAAGCGGTTTATCGATAACAACAGCTGTCGTTTGACCAAACGATAGATTCATTGGTCCGTCTTATGGTAGGTCATGGCGACATGCATGTATGACCAAATCATCGATCATTACGTGCATCCGTCCCGCTGACACGAAGTGGGAGGTGGTGGGCCAAGCATCCTAACTAGGGACGACATTATGTCATTATACACACACACACATATTCCCAATATTCCTACATATTCCTAGTTAGCATGCATTCTGTTTCGCGTAACAGATATTATTCTGTTTTGCTACTTGAACTGATGGTTTCAGGCCACTGTATCGACGATTGTCATCACATCGAACTGATCCTCCTTGATTTTTTCGTCTGAACGGGGCATGTAACATATCATTGGAAAGCTCTTGACATCTAGATTACAATAATATACAACCTTTTGCAAAATTATCATGGTTTAAGAGTAGTTTTGAAAGAGCCATTCTTTCAAAATGGTTTTGAAGAAAACATTTTTTTTCAAAATTGCTCTTAAACCATGATGATTTTGCAAAGAAGTTCTATATTATTGTAATCTAGATGTTAAGAGATTTCCAATGATATATTACACGCCTTGTTCTAACAAAAAAATCGAGGAGGACAAGTTCGACGCCTTGATTTTCATCAGTACAACCACGTGAAACCGTCAGTTCAAGTAGCAAAACAGAATAGCCTGTATATATATATCCAAGGGTGCTTTCAGGTTTGTGAAGCACGTGCCACCAAAGTTATGCATTTTGTATTTAAAGTTTTAAACATCCCCAATATTCCTACATATATTTGGCCACTTCCAGGTGGTTTTTGACTTCTGGCCCCTCTCATCGATCTTCGACGACGCACCTAACCGTGGGCCCGTGCGGTCAAAGTTGTTCATTGGAATTTTGAGCATCACATACCACCCTTTTCACTCATATATTTGGGACACATGCTGGTGTGGCTGTCTTTTGACCCCCCTCTAATGTTATTTTTTTGCTGCAAAGACTCTGATGACGCTCAACGGACACGGGTATAATATCTTAACCGTGTGCGATACAAGTGCGCTGTGAATCACCACGCCCGCGCAAGCGCGAGCAAAGGTGGAGGTACTGGCTCAACCGTGTGCAATGCAAGTGGGCTGTAAAATCACCACGACCGCGCACACGCGAGCAAAGGGTGGAGGTACTGGCTTAACCTTGTGCGATGCAAGTGTGCTATAAAACCACCACCCGTGCAAGTTAAAGGAGGGTAAGTTTATTTGGAAATTAGGACAAACTGTGTGTGATAGACCAGCTAGCTAGAAATATAAAAACAAACTACCTGCCTTGAGCATTGCAAAAATCGGCAGTTCCGTGCCACTATTCCTTATTATCATGCACGCAGATTGTTATTGGACCGTGCACGATCTTGGGCACTCCCGCCCCACATCAATTCCTTTACCCAAATTTTAGTAGCCACCGTACTTCAACCGTCGCCCACACTCCTCCAGCACCGACCTTATAGTAAAATTGCAGTAGCCGAGGGATTTGAACCATCGCCCTCCCCCATCCATCACCATCTCTACCCACCATTACTAAAAAAATTAGTAGCCGCGGCGTATCCTCAAACAGCCCCCTCCCCCTTGAACCCTAGCTCGCGGCTGCCGCCGCCAACCCCTGCCGGTCTGCCCGTTCCTCCTAGCTTAGATAATAAAGTTCATGTTACCCAGCGATTCCCATACCGTCGCCCCACTCCCTTGAGTTTTTAGATGAGGCTTGTAGTGTCCCTCCCCGCCAGATCCACATCCCCTACTCTAGAATGTCGTAACTTAAGCTCGACCATGTATCCCAGGGAGCCCGATGAGCATTCGGCCAAGAAGAGGTTTATCATGGCCTCTCCGGCGGACGTTGGCGAGGTGGCCGCCGTTCGCCTCGACCCGTCGATCCTGGAGCAACAGGTCGCCGCGGAAGCCGGCGAAGACGTTGACTACATTGCCATGCTGAAGGCTTCATGTCAGCGGGCTAGCGTATTACTGTATCTAGGGAAAGCTGGCTACGACATCAAGCTCATCCACAGCGACTGCTTCACGCGGGCCATGTCACAGGTTAAGTGGTCCATCCCCAACCCCTCTAGTTCAACCGCCGTTGATCTCTTTGACGGCCCTGCCGCTGATCTCCTCCATCAAGCGGTCAAGGATTTGCGAGCTTTATATGCCATCATGCCCATTTTGTCATTTCTGAAGGACACGTTCTGCGGCTTGGGATCTTCAATTGCCAAGTTAGATCTCATCGACCATGACCACGACCATGAGGAGGGCACCCACGAAGGTTCCTCTAAGGTGAAACAGCCCATCTGTGACATCAGAGAGTGCACCATGGGTCTGTGCTCTTCCAACTGGAAGGATCTCGTCCATGAAATGTGAGGCAACATTCTATCAGCAAATCTTACCTTTTCTATCTTGCCAACCCGTACCCTTTGTTGTAGTAGCATTTGTCGTGCGGTGCTTTAACTGTGCCGTGTTTAATTATTTCAGTTATGCAAAAATGTATTGTTCAATAGGGCCATGTGATGTTTAAGTATGAATTGTCCACTTCAGTTTCATGAATGGCTATATTTGGTTATTTATAGTGAGTAGATGCCTTGTTTATCTGTATTTGGTTGTTAGGTTGGTTGGAGTGAGCATTTTTCCAGTTATCGAGCAGATGCCTTGTTTATATATATTTGGTTCTTAGTTTGGTTGCAGTGAGCATTTGTCCAGTTATCAAGCAGATGCCTTGTTTATCTGTATTTGGTTGTTAGGTTGCTTCTTTTAGCATTTGTCCAGTTATGAAGCAGATGCCTTGTTTATTTGTATCTGCTTGTTAGGTTGGTTGCAGTGAGCATTTCTCCAGTTTTCGAGCATATGCCCTGTTTATTTGTATTTGCTTGTTAGGTTGGTTGCAGTGAGACTCTATCCAGTTTTCAATGGCTATATTTGGTTGTTATACTAGTCATTTATGCCTTGTTTATTTCAGTCATTCACAATGTGTTATTCATTATGTGCAAGTCAGAACTGTGTTGCTCGACTACATCAATACCAGTTTGAACGACTATATTTGGTTCCAGTTATTCCTGGTGTACTTAACACATGCCCTTTATTTCAGTTATACACATTTATCCAGTGTGATGTTTAAGCATTACCTATGTTCTATTCATTTTCAACAATACCAGTTTGAATTGCAATATTTGATGGCTGTTAACCTGCCGTCGGTAACATTGCCTTCCATTTTATACCTGCTTTAACAAAATGCTAAAACCAACACATTCAAGCTATCATTTGGAGATGATGTTGTTTACCTTCGCTATATTTGTTTGATGTTAAGGTTGCTGTACTTATCATGCCTTTCCACTACTTATGCAGGACAACAACAGGAGTAGCCACCATTTTCCGCCGAGGTTAGCTTCATCCCTCGGCTTGTACTCCCCCCCGTCGTTCCATAATGTAGTGCATATAGATCCAGGCCTGGACACTCGTTAGCTTCTAATATTGACTTGTTGCATGTAGGTACATAAGCCCTTGGTAAGGATTCCGCATCGACCCTTTTTGCGTATGGGGCAATGAGATATTCAAGAACAAGCATCAAGTGAGGAAACTGATAAGGATTATTAGCAAAAAGATATGAATGGAGGAAAGCAAATTATTTGTTTATGTTCTATCCAACACAACAGTGAGTTATAGGATGGTAACTACAAACTCTGCACCTTCTCTTTTTACTACCCATAATGAGTTGTTAGACAACAATGTCTGAATCTTTTTCGTTCGCAGTGGTTCCCAAAGCAGTTCACTCAAGATTACCTCGCAAAGTACATGATTGGTGGAGACGCAATGAAGGTTAAAGTATTTCATCTAGACTACAATGAGCACCGAGAAGTCATAATGGAGACAGTGAAGGATGGACGGGAAGCCATTACAAGGGGTTGGCCTAGAGTCGTGCACGCATTAGGCATGGAGGAGGGCACAATATGGGCATTCCGCTTCACCTTCTCCAGCGACCAGAATGTCTATCGCCTCTCTCTTTACAGTCTTTAGTACAACGGTGGTTCATCATTCTTTACTTGGTGCTTCTGTAGTTCTTCAGTATATGTACCTGTGCATCGAATTATGCATTCGTGGTTGAATCTATATTTGTAATAAACATGGTTGGATATGAAATAAGTGATTGCCTACTTTCAAATTCAAAACATGTGATTTTCAAATTAGGGATTAATTGGGGATTACACTACACATGGTTTGCAAAAGCGAAACGTCTACAATAGACGTCGAGAGCAGAAACGTTTCTAGGATCCACTACGTGTGCGATCAATCTCCACTGCACACACGACATCCTCTTGAAAACTGTTTGCGTTAGGCTACCTTGCGCAAACATTTACCACATAAAAACTTTGTGTGATGGACGACCTTTGCCACACAGTTTTTTCTATGCACCGTGTGTGATGCATTCAATAACACAAACGATAAAATTGTTAATATCGCGTGCAATTGCAATGCTATCACAAAAGATTTAACGGGGAATATTGTGTGTGATGTACCTTTGAATGGAAACATTTTCCTTGGAGCGACTATGTGGGATGTACATACGAACCAAAACATTTAGCAGGGACTGACTGTGTGGGATGTACTTGCGACCGGAAACAATTTCGCTTGTATAATTGTATTTTTAGCTCTACCGTACGTATTTCCGTATTTGAGCGCTCGCCGGTCACACATGACCTCATTTTGCCGAGCGTGTGTGCCAGGA
Source organism: Triticum urartu (assembly GCF_003073215.2). Lineage (NCBI taxonomy): Eukaryota > Viridiplantae > Streptophyta > Magnoliopsida > Poales > Poaceae > Triticum > Triticum urartu. The sequence continues at coordinate 383,716,369 of NC_053025.1, read as the reverse complement.
GGGCATATCCCCGACGGTTTCTGGGTCATGTGGGAAGGACCCCCCTATCACCATCACTCACTGGGCGACAGTTCAAATGCCGTCGCAGAAAGGGGTTAAAAACCGTTTGTATAGCACCGACGCATACCAGTGTTACAAAATCAGGCATCTAACAAGAGTGGCATTGAGCTCGTTGAAGTTCAAGAAGAGATATAAATCCTCGAAACTCACATTGATGGAACCAGCATCGTGTCAGAAATGATCTCTGTTGAAGTGGACTAGCAAACCATGATGACCTTCTGACATTAGATCCATGCAATATTCATGTAACTCGCGTCAACTGGAGCTGCACTCATCAAAGTATTCGCCAACAAGAAATGGCTGGCCATGGACGTAATTGCGTGCTTGAAGTATGTCTGCTTTACCTTTAGCAAGCAAAAAATGTACTTCTTCATTATCCATGTCGTCAGAAATAATGTTACTCCCCGATTCGAATAAGTTGCTGTTAATTTGGTTCTAGGCGATGAGTGCTTTAAGCAAGAGGCAATCGTTCTCTTTCCTCTTCACTTTCCCGCTGCGCTTCCTCGGGGGTGTAGCCTTTTTGGCCACTTCTTTCTTGGTACTTGAAGCATTTCTGGCAGAGCGTTTGGTTGCCTGCAAAGTAGACTCTGGAGCAGACGCTGAAGCTTGGACGGACTACTTAGCAGATGGTTTATCTATGTCGGACCGCTGAGCTGGCGGTGCTGCTGTGATGGACTGCTGGGCTGTTGGAGCAGAGGCATTAGACTTCTGACCATGCGTTGAAGCTATGTCAGGTTTCTGCACAGGTAGTGCCAACTTGTCGGTGTGCTGAGGAGGCCGTGCCAACGCGTTGGTTTGCTGAGCAAGAAGTGCTGAGGCATTGGTACGTTGATCACGCGACTGAGGACCGACGGGCTGATGAGCAGTCGGTTTTGGACCTACAGACTGCTTAGCAAGCGGTTCTGAAGCATCAGACTTCTTAGCAGTCCGTTCCACCAAGTTGGTCTGCTGAGCATGTGCTGCAGCCGGGTCTCCCCCAGTTGCTTCAGCTGCTGTTGGCGTTCTGGGAACGGGGGTCCCCAGACTTGCCCGCCTGCGGCCCATGGCGTGGCTCTGCAAGCAGGCCCGTATGACCCATCTTCACCATCAAGCATTCAAGACACTCGCGGGGGGCCATGCCTCGCGAGGCGGCGACACAAGACCTCCTCAGGAGCAGCCTCACCAGGCTGGCTCGCGAGGGGCGGAGAGATCAAGACAAGACAAACCTCGCGAGGTTCCAATTACGTGAGCCATGATGATTGAGACCAGGCGGGTGCCAGCGTGCATAGTGTCCTTGTTTCCTCTTTGGTGATAAGGAGGCAAGCGCAGACGAAGAGTACCGAGGTGTCAAGCAAAGGTTTCTGTATCGGTGCAACAAGACCAAGACCAACAGGACGGCAAGACAGAGGTCACCGTGGAGCCCAAGACAGCGTCACCACCAGAGCCTTTGGCAGGCGAAGACTGCTTTTGTCAGGATAACTTGTACTAGCTGCCACCTTTCAAATTGGCCATTGTTGGCTCCCTTCCTGCTCAATATTTGGGGAGAGGAATAGGGCCTCTATAAATAGGATTAGCACCACAGTAGGAGGAGGACCGGAGCCACCTTAACTTGGACTAGATCCAACCCATCCTCACATCCACCAAGCACAAGAACACCTTGCCTCAGGAGGCCGTTCTTCCCCTTGTACTGTTCATCCTCAGCCCAAGAGGCAATCCACCACACCACACTAGAGTAGGGTATTACACCACAACGGTGGCCCGAACCAGTATAAATCTTGTGTCTCTTGTGTTGCGAGTTCGTCGAGCTAGCCTTTGAGAGCGCGAAGTGCTTGAGGGCGTGATCGATGAGGGAGAGATCTTCACGCGCACCCCAGTGTTCGAACCTTAAGTGTTTTGCTGGAACCCGAAATCCGACATTTGGCGCGCCAGGTAGGGGTGCGCCAGAGCTCTTCTTCCGCCAGTTGATCCGCTCATTGATCCCCCGACACTCCACGACTTCGATGTCCGGCGACTCAAGGACCAACATCGACCGCTGGGTGGCCTGGCCAGCCCAGGCGGCGCCGCCCGCTCAAGAAGACCTCAACCCAGTGCCCTAGGCAGCACGCACACCACCAAACACCACGGGGTGTGGGCGACGCGGTCACCCGCCGTCCTCCCTTACTCCGCGACAAGTGCGGGCAGCTGCAAGAGCCTCAAGCCACGCCGCGGAGACGGCACCACACACCCGATGGGAGCAAGCAAACACGAGGGCCGCGCTCATAGTGGCTCGGGAGCTGCTGCGATGATGGTTAATGGAGATCGGCCGGGATGCATTGCTGGAGCGCGTCGCCGAGCTCTTGGACGCCACGGCCTCGGGAGCACCACCTTTCTACTCTCTGCTCACACCTCAAGCCGCGACAAGGCCGCATGGTGGGCCTTGTTGCTCCCGCGTGCCCACAGGCGCGCCACCAGGCTTCATCCACACCAGCGCTACTCCGGTGGGCACGGGCACGAGCACTGCCACCTACGGCCCCGACGGGATGCAACCCTACCATCCTCAAGGTGGCATGCTGGGCGGGGCAACATGGAGCGTGGGGCACTACGGCGAGGTCTTTGAGGCGATGGCCTCGGAGGCCTACGTACCCCGCATGGTGGACCAGGAGGTCATGCTGGAGGATGACCCTGGCTCGTTCCTCGAGCCGGGCTGGGAGGAGGAGGCGCTAGAAGTCGGCACATTTCAGGAGCCCTCCGGAAGCCTTACCAACCGCGCCGGCTACAACAGCTACAGGGTACCACTAATTTCTCAGGAGCAGGCCTACGCTAACCATGGGACGCAGGAGGATCAGGTCGCAATGGTGGATGGTGGCCCTAGCTCGTCGGCCTCCCTGTCGCCAGGGGGGCACGCTGGGGGCTGCAGGAGAGGGGCCGGGAGCAAGGCCCCTCCCCGCGCCGCACGGAGCAAGGCGTCCCCCAGAGGTAGGCCCTCTACCGGAGAGGTGCTCCAGAGCCTTCCCCCGGCAGAGGAACCGTGGTCGCCGAGGGCGCCGCTGGCGTCCCCTTTGCCCCTTGGTGTCGTCCTGGTTACCAGTCGCCCCCAATGGTGGTCGAGGGAGGCGCAAGGCAGGGCCCTAATCTAGCGATATGAAGTAAGGCTCACGCTTGTGAAGGTCTCCGCTCGTGACACTCTCATGTAATAATGAGTGGGGTTGTACATGCCCTGGAGCCTCAGGAGTGCCGCCCTCGGGCCTCGGGGGCTCCCTCCCACATCCTAGTGGCAGCACTTAGCTCCGCTCTAGTGAGAAGACTTGAAGACAAGAAGACTAGACTAGGTGCCGGACACGGCCATTTGCTTTGGATCTCTTTTCTGTAACCCTACCATCTGGATTTGGATTTAAGTTGAAGTTGAATTTTTATTGATGCGCGCGGGGGGTGCCCTTTCTCGTTCGAGCAATTTCTTGCTATCTGGTTCTTGCCTTAATTCGGAGTTTGCGCCTGTTGCTTCCCCCTCGCGAGCGGGGCTAGGCATGGCGCACGCGCGCCACGACTAGCGCTTGCTTATCATGCGGCCCCCTCGGGCGTGACGACGAGTTCCTCAGGAGCTTCCCGGAAACTCGCGACCTCACGGGCCGGTTTGGGGCTCGTCCAGGCTAAGGTAAACCGCAAAAACAACTTTGCCGCAGGATACGTGAGTTCACGAAGACACATATTCAACTCGACCTAACAAGATAGAGGCAGTAGTATATTTACATGAGGGGCTTCCCCTCCCAAAATGCTCTTACAACCTCAAGGGCTGCACCCGAGCTTCTGTGTGTAGGACAAATAGCTGGGAAACATGGGATCTGTCAGACATGTCACTCGCCGCGTCGCCCGGATCGCCCTCAAACGCTGTCGGATTTCGGGTTCCGGCAGACCCTTGAGGTTCGAACACTGGGGTGCGCGTGGAGATTTCGCCTTCTACCTACCTGCACCCCTCCACCTCTCTAAGATCTAAGCTATGGAAAGAACAGCACAAGAGATACATGGTTTATACTGGTTTGGGCCACCGTTGTGGTGTAATACCCTACTCCAGTGTGTGGTGTGGTGGATTGCCTCTTTGGCTGATGATAATGAGCAATACAAGGAAGAACAGCCTCGCGAGGGTCTGTTCTTGGCTGGGGCAATGAACTGCTAGGAGGAGTTCAGTCACCCTTCTCTCTTTCTATCTCTTCTCGATTGCGATCCAATCTTTCCTACCCTGTGGGTGGCTAGTCCTATTTATAGGCAAAGGCCCTGGGCCTCTTCCCAAATATTGAGTGGGAAGGGCGCCAACAATTGGCCACTTTGAAGGGGAACATCTAGTACACTTATCCTGACTAAAGTTGGTCCTCGCCTGCCAAAGGCTCTGGTGGTGACGTTGGCTTGGGCTCCACAATGACTTCCTCCCTGCCGTTGGACTGGTCTTGGTCTCGTTGGACCGAAACGGGTGCCTTTGCTTGATGCTCTCGCCTGCGCTTGCTCCCTTTACACCAAAGAGGAAAGGAGGACACTGTGCGGCTGGTGCCCGCCTGGCGCCTTTGGTCGTCATGGTTTGCGTCACAGGCACCTCGTGAGGTACGCCGCCTTGATCTCTCTGCCTCCTCGCGGGCTAGCCTGATGAGGCCGTCCTTGAGGAAGCTCCGTGTCGTCCGCCCCGCGAGGCTTGGCCCCTCGCGAGGGTCTTGGGTCTGTGTTGATGAAGATGGGCCGTGCTGGGCCCCCCTTTGAGCCATGCCGCAGGCCGTAGGCAGGCAAGTCTAGGGACCCCCGTTCCCAAAACACCGACAGTAGCCACCGGGCCCAAGGTGTGCCCGGACTTGGCCGTGCAGGGAGGCGAACGGGCAAGAGCGAAGCACCGCGGGCCCTAACAACCTGCGGCCGTGGGCGCCGCGTGGCGGTTGATTGGACATGAGCGCCTCAACAACCGCGCGAGTTGATAAAGGAGCGACATCTGCCAAGGCTTTGCTTTTTTGCTTTCTCCAGTTGCTGCTCAGATCCCCTTTCTTGCGCCTCTCCTTCCTTCCTCCAAAATTTCCAGATCTACTCCGACCGCGTGACCTAGGAAGCCATGGCGCCTCGTCAATCCCCGGTCGGAGCTTGGTACTCATCTGCCCTGGACTCGCCGAACGTGTTGGAGGCAAGCCTTGCCCGGTTGCGTCGGATGGCGGCGGCGCAGGGCATCGACGGGGGGAAGGTGTTCAAGGCCGGCTCCGCCACCCCTGAGGGCCAAGGGAGCACCTTCTATCCGTTCTTTGTAAGCGCCATTGCTGCTGGCCTGGTGCCTCCCTTCTCCGAGTTCTTCTTCTCTGTCCTCCGCCATTATAAGCTACAGGCTCTGCATCTCCACCCCAACTTCGTCCTTCTCCTAGCAATCTTCGCCTATTACTGCGAGGCTCACGTAGGGGTGCAGCCCTCAGTGGCCTTGCTGCGCCACTACTTCTACCTCCGGACCTCTCGCGGTCCTGCTTCCGCGTGCGCAAGCTTCATCGCGTATGGTGGCGCCATTGCCATTTCGAACGCCGGGAAAAGGATTGAGGGCTTCAGGAGCAAGTGGGTCTTGTCAGATGCTGGGCGCGTCCACCCTCGGCTGATCTTGCCCACGGAGCAACCCACGAGCTCCAGCGATTGGGGTCGAGCGGAGCTCGCGGATCCCCGCGCGAAGCTGGTGTTGGAGAAGATGGACGCGGACCTGAGGCCGGCCAACATAGCGGCGCGTCGCTGCTGAGGGAATTCCTGGAGCACTAGCTAGCTCCGCTTCGGCAGTACTCACTTCCAATGTGGAGGCCCCTTCCGAGCCGCGCGACCTTGGCCGACGAAGATCTGGCTGCGGTCCTCCAATCTCTGGTCGGGGGCGATGTGGCGAGGTTGGAGGGCGCTCCTACGCCCTTGTTCCTCCGCGACGACTGGGAGCAGGTAGTCGAGTCCATGCCCGTCTTCAACGGTGACGGGCCCGTGCCCATGGAAACTCCCGGGGAATCGGTGGGCGTGTCCTCCGACGACTCCAGCGAAGAGGAGGAAGGAGGGGAGCGGGAAAAAGGGCCTGATTCCGAGGCGACTGACAGAGAGTCAAGGGCTCCCCTCCCCTGACGCAAGTCCCGCGTTCTCCGCCTCTCTCCGAGTGATGACGACGAGGATGATGACGAGCAGGACGGCGGGAGCTTGCCCCCGATCCTGAAGAAGGACAGGACCGGGCTGATCTCCCGCGGGTCTGTCCCGGCCCCGAGGCGGACCGCTGACGCGCCTTCCGCTTCCAAGCTTCCTGAGGTTGACTCTTCCAGCTGGCTTTCGGGCTTCAAATTTGGCCGGAGGCTTCTTGAGCTCACTGGCGACGACCCGTAAGCACTTGATTCTTGTCTTTATTTCTTGTTCTGCTTCTGAGGCTTGACGTCCGCATCTCTTGGATAGGCTGGCGCCCGCAACAAAGAAGCCGAAGGGAGCTCCTGAGGTTCCATTCGTGGCAGCGCCTCTGCCCGTGAAGGAAGGTGACCGCGACGCATGGGCTTCTCCTGCCCGGTCGTCCTCGCGAGGCCTGGCTGAGCCGGCTGGGGCGAGCTCAGCTCCCATGGCCCAAGTGACTCCAGAGGTGCCTTTGCCTGCTGCCGCCACTTCAGCCGTTGGGGCGCAGCAAGTTCCGCCTCAGGATGCTGTGGTCGCGCTGCCGCCTTCTCCTCCTACTCCACCGACTGCTATCTCTCCGACTCCTCCTGCCGTCCTGGATCGTGCTGCTGCTGAGCTAGACCGGCTGCGGCAGGATCTTCTTGGCGCCGACCCTTGCTTGGTGGCCGGGTGCTTGGAGCTGGCTTCAGGATGGATTCGCTCCGACGCTTCGATTCGGGCGCCGCTGGTCCAGGCCTCGACGGCTTGCGTTGAGGAGAGGAAGGCCGTCCTTGAGGCGAAGGCTGCTCATGATGCAGCCCTGGGGGAGGTGGTCGATGTCCGTGGTCGCTGCAAGGCGCTGGAGGACGAGCTGCAAGGTCTGTGGGGCCAGCTCGCGAAAGAGGCCCGCCTTCGCCAAGAGCAGGAAGAAGACGTGAAGGCTCGCGAGGCGGCCGTCAAGGAGAGGGAGGTCAAGCTCAGGAGGCGCCATGACTGCCTAGGCACGCTGGAGTAGGAGTTGGGGCGAGGAAGGGCGAGCTGGACGACAAGGCCTAGGTTCTTGCCGAGGACCGCGTGGCCTTCACGGAGATGGAGGCGAAGGCTCGCTCCTCTTTGAGGACGCTTTACGACAGCGGCCTGGAGAGCCCGCTAGCTGGTGCCGAGGACGGCCCCGCCAAGTTGCTTCCCTTCCTGGTTCGCGCTCTTGAAGATGTCGCCCTTGGCCTTGGCCCCACGGCCGAGGCCAAGGCGCATGTCCTGTCTTCTGCAGCGCTGACGCGGGTCCTCACCCACATCTACCTTCACGATCCCGGCATCGACCTCGACAGCCTGCTGGAGCCAGTAAGCGGCGAGCGTGCCGCTGCCACTGCCAAGGCCGTGAAGGGTCATGCGGAGGCTCTGCTGGGGAAGTTCCGGGCCTTCAGCACCAAGCTGAAGCAAGGCGCTGCCGACCCCGCTGCTCCATGAGGCGAACCCACTCCGCGCTGCTCCACCGCCAACAAGTGACTCCGTTGTGGCTCCTGTCCTGCCTTTAATTCCTGCACATGTATCATGCCTCGGGGAGGCATTTAAACTTGTGTTTGGCATTGAGATAACAGTGTGGACTGCAATATTTGCTTTTGAATTCCTTAAAATTTATGCTTTTCCTTCCTACTTGCTTATGTTCTACGCCGGCAGAGCCCGGCCCCGCGCATACCTCAGCCGCCATTAGCCCCGACCGGAAACCAGGACGGGACCAAGGAGTGAGGGGCTACGTGACAAGTTAGCCTCCTGAGTCGCGATGCTCAGGTGTCCCCCTTGGTGCACGAACAGCAAGTAGGGAGGTGTGATGTGGGTGGATCTACCGTTCTACGTCTGCAGAGCCCGGCAGCGAGCATACCTCAACCGCCGTTAGCCTTTCGGAACTAAGGAGTGAGGGGCTACGTGACCAGTTAGGCTCCTGAGTCGCGATGCTCAGGAGTCCCCCTTGACGCTCAAACGACCTTCGTACCTTGGCTCCGCTCGGGGAGAGACACGCGGCGAACCAGGCCCCGGGGGGCCTGGCTGGGTGGCGTGCGTCTGGGCGTGACCCAGGCGCAGCCCCCGTGCCAAGCCCCCTCGCGCGGCACTCCCGAGGGGAGGCGTTACGATGAGGCTAGACACTGAGCTCTGGGCTCCCTGAGGTTGATGCGGCCCGGGGGCCGCCCTCAGTTGTTTATCAGCAGCGCGGAGCATAGCGCTTCCGTATGTGTACGGGCATAGCCGCTCCTCGGCAGTGTCATCAGCCAGCACGGAGCATGGTGCTTCCACTAGTACGTGGGAGGGGGCTCCCCTTCGGGAGGAGCCCCCGGGGCGTGTACAGCCCCGCCCTAACACGTGGCTGGCACGGTAGGGCTTGGCGAGGTGTATCTGGGCACCCGTGAGCCAGCGCGGGACTCACGGGGCCCTACCTCTAGGCGGGTTGCACCTGGCACTGGGCCTTATCTTGTGATGTGTCCCTGCAAATTTGGTTAGATGCCGGCACTCTACGTCCTCGGGTCCCGGCCCTCGAGCTGGTCTCAGCCGTGGCTGGTATGCCAGGTCACGATGCCGTGGACAAGGCCAGAGGGTGAGGGCTGGAGAGCCAGTAAGAGCCTTGAGTCGCGATGCTCGGGTACCCCCCCTTTAACGTGCAAGTGGTCGGCATGGAGAAGAACAGGTGCCGTGGACAGGCATCAAATAATCAAGCATGGTGGGTCGAACGCATAGCCGGAAATAAACGCAAAAGGAATACATGCCGCTGGGTCTGGCCCGAGCGACTTGGGGGATGATGCAACCCGAGGGGCGCCACCAACAAGGTAAGCTAACAACATGAAATAAAAGGGATACATGCCGCAGGGACGGACCCACGCGGCCTGGGAATAATGCAGCCCTGGGGGCGCTCCCAGCTGGAAATGAGACCTGAAAGATGTCACCTGATGATGTTGAGGACGAAGGAGTGTTGGTGTGGCAGACTCGGTGGGCTGCAGAAGCCGATCCTCATGAGCCCCCAGGCCCAGGGGCCTCGGGAGGCTCCGGAGGCGCTGGTGGCTCCTCGCGGACCATCTCCATCTCCGCCAGGGCTGCGGAACTCCTGGCCTCTTAAGCCTCCATGATACCCCTCATGAGGCGCTGGTACGTGCCAGCCACGTTCGGCAAGCCGTAAGGCATGCGAACGTAGCTATGGGGTGAACCTTCGCAGCGCCCCACTCGCAAGGGCCAGAGGCACTCCAGAGAGGCGACTCGATTGAGCCCTGGTATGTCGATGCAGACGCGCAGCCCACCATCCTCGCCTGGATGGGGAGCCACAGCTGGTAGGCGGCGGCCGCCTTTCATGACTCTTGACTCCTGTAGCTCCTGAATGGCCTTGCTGACGAACTCCTGAGGGTCTGACTCTCCTTGCCTTACTCCTTCTTGAGGGAAACATGCTTCGAAACACGCCTCCATGTGGTGCCCAAGCGCCTCCCTCGTGACCTTAGCTAGGTCGGTGGCCCTCCAGGGGAGAGCCCCCGAGCCCTGCCTGAGGAGGGCACCGGGCGCGCTTTCCTATGCGATGGAAGGAGGTTCCCCCTGGGCAGGCGCGGGCCCTAAGGGGCCTGCCTCCTGAGTGGCCGGGCCGGACGATGTCTTCTTCTTCTTGGGGGCGGTCTCGGGAAGCCTCCTACTTCCGCGACCCGGGTCTTCCAGTGATGCGGCCTGAAAGGCTCATTCCAGGGAACACACCGCGTCCTTCTCTTCTCAGGGCACCGTGATGACTCCGCCACTTCCTGGCATCTTGAGGACGTTGTAGCCGTGGTGAGTTACGGCCATGAACATGGCCAGCGCTGGGTACCCAAGGATGGCGTTGTACGGCAGGCGAATGTGGGCGACATCAAAGTTGATGAGCTCGGTGCGGTAGTTGTCGCGTGCCCCGAAGGTGACAGGGAGGCGGACCTGCCCAATCGGGACCGTGGAGCCGTCGGTGACTCCGGAGAAAGGCTTGGTTGGCTGAAGCTGGTTGTAGGGCACTTGGAGATTGTTGAATGTTTCCACGGACAGGACGTTGAGCCCTGCCCCGCCATCGATGAGGGTCCTGGTGACCACCACGTTGCTGATGATTGGGGAACAAAGCATCGGGAGGACTCCTGCTGTGGCCGCAAACTTGAGCTGATCTGCTGAGCTGAACGTGATGGCGCACGCCGACCACCTGAGAGGGCACGTGGCTTCGAGCTTGGGGAGGACTGCATTCACTTCGCGGGCGAACTGCTTGAAGATGCGTTGAGAGGCTAGGGCTTGAGCCCCACCCAGGATGCAGGCGATCGCGCGCGGCTCCTGGAAGCCCCCAGCCCCCTCATCCTGATGGCGATCCTCATTTCTCCTTGGCTGCGGCGGAAGCTGAGGGAGGCCTGCGTTGCCTTGCGGGCAATCCTCGCGAGGCTGATCCCTCCAGTCTCCCTTGCGAGGCGGGTCTTGCCAGCTATCCTCGCGAGGTCGATCGCGCCACCCTTGGCGCGGGCAGCGGTCTTCCCAGTGTCCTGCGTTCCTTCCTCCTCCTCGACCGTAGCCCCGGTCACCGTGGTCGGGGCGACGGCCGATCCTTCCGTCTCGCACGGCTCGGAGCTCTTGACATTCGTTGGTGTTGTGGGTGTGGAGGTCGTGGTACACACAGTACCGACTGCCCTTGGAAGATTCGGGCTGATCTCTGCCCCGCTTGGTGTCTGGTTCTTCCGCGAGCACGACAGCCCCCTTGCGCTTCACATCCTTGGCCTTGGGCTTCTTCTCTTCTGGGTCTGCGGCAGGCAGCTCGAGGAGGGAGAGATGCCCTTCTTCAGCCTTGGCGCACTTGGTTTCCAAGTTGAACAACTCCAAGGAAGTGCACAGGTCTTCATGCATCACCAGCTCCTCCTTCATCTTGACATTGCGCACGCCGTCGGAGAAGGCTGAGATGATGGCCTCCTCGGTCACCTTGGGAATCTTGAGGCGTGCGTTGTTGAAGCGCTGGATGTACTTCTGCAGGGTCTCTCCGGGTTGTTGCTTTATGCGGCGCATGTCGCTCACGGCGGGTGGCCGGTCGCGAGTACCTTGGAAGTTGGCGATGAAGCGGGTGCGCATCTCGTCCCAGGAGGAGATCGTGCCTGGATCCAGGTTCAGGAGCCAGGTTCAGGAGCCAGGTGCAGGCCCCATCCTTGAGCACCATGGGAAACCAGTTCGCCATGACCTTCTCGTCTCCGTTGGCAGCTTCGATGCCCAGCTCATAGAGCTGGAGGAACTCCGCAGGGTCGGCCGTGCCGTCGTAACGAGGAGGCAGGTCTGGCTTGAACTTGTCGGGCCATGCGATGCTGCGTAAGGCACGACAGCCTGCTGTGGCCACGGGAGGCCTTGGGTGATGGAGAGCTTGGTCTCGCATGTCGCCACGCGCTGCAGCTGGGAGCAGCGCAGGGTCTTGATGTGCGGGAGCAGGAGCATGGTCGCGGCGTGCTGGAGCAGGGAGCGCCCGGGCAGCTTCTTGCGGGCGAGGGACTTCTTGGCAGCTCTGCTGTTGCCGTGCTGGCACCTAATGGTGCCTTCTTGAGGAGGAGGCGGCTGGGGCGCCCCTGGAGCTTCGTCACCCGCGCGGGGCGGGGTGCGGTGCAGCGGAATGGATGGCGCAGGAGAGCCCCCCTGTGGCGCGGATGAGCTCGGTGATGCGGTCGAGCTATTCTTCATAGACGTCGTCGACGGGACGGTAGCGGAGGAGCTCGTTTGCCACGATGAGCGCAACTCGAGCCTCCATGGCTGCATGGAGCGCGCGGGACGAAGAACCAGCTGGGGTGAGCGAGGGAGTAGCGGTGCAGCCGTCTTGCCGCACGGACAAATGCTGAGACGACGCTTGCTGCTCGTCCCCCGCCGGGCCGGTGGTGGCGTTGACGGCAGGTGACGGGGAACGGCGAGGACGCCCACCGGCAGGAGCCGTCTAGGCAATGCGGGAGGCGAGAGCGTCCCGGGGCTCGGCGCGGGCCCGACGAGCGTCAGACATGGACGCGATGGTCGGAGGAGAACGGGGTGGTGGAAGACGAATTCCGGCACACCCCTACCTGGCGCGCCAAATGTCGGATTTCGGGTTCCGGCAGACCCTTGAGGTTCGAACACTGGGGTGCGTGCGGAGATTTCGCCTTCTACCTACCTATACCCCTCCGCCTCGCTAAGATCTAAGCTATGGAAGGAACAGCACAAGAGATACAGGGTTTATACTGGTTCGGGCCACCATTGTGGTGTAATACCCTACTCCAGTGTGTGGTGTGGTGGATTGCCTCTTGGGCTGATGATGATGAGCAATACAAGGAAGAACAGCCTCGCGAGGGTCTGTTCTTGGCTGGGGCGATGAACTGCTAGGAGGAGTTCAGTCACCCTTCTCTCTCTCTCTCTCTCTTCTCGATTGCGACCCGATCTTTCCTACCCTGTGGGTGGCTAGTCCTATTTATAGGCAAAGGCCCTAGGCCTGTTCCGAAATATTGAGCGGGAAGGGCGCCAACAATTGGCCACTTTGAAGGGGAACATCTGGTACACTTATCCTGACTAAAGTTGGTCCTCGCCTGCCAAAGGCTCTAGGTGACGCTGGCTTGGGCTCCACAATGACTTCCTCCCTGCCGTTGGACTGGTCTTGGTCTCGTTGCACCGAAACGGGTGCCTTTGCTTGATGCTCTCGCATCCGCTTGCTCCCTTTGCACCAAAGAGGAAAGGAGGACACTGCGCAGCTGGCGCCCGCCTGGCGCCTTTGGTCGTCATGGCTTGCGTCACGGGCACCTCGTGAGGTACTCCGCCTTGATCTCTCCGCCTCCTCGCGGGCCAGCCTGATGAGGCCGTGCCTGAGGAAGCTCCGTGTCGTCCGCCCCGCGAGGCTTGGCCCCTCGCGAGGGTCTTGGGTCTGTGTTGATGAAGATGGGCCGTGCTGGGCCCCCCTTTGAGCCATGCCGCAAGCCGCAGGCAGGCAAGTCTGGGGACCCCCGTTCCCAAAACGCCGACAGACGCGTCGCTGGCATCACTGCCACCATCGCTGGCATCATCATCACCTCCACCAGCGCCGCGATCACCGTCGTCGACCACATTTCCGCGTCCGCCGCGACCACCACTCCATCGTCATCGGAAGTGAAGGCCTTGACCAGCGCGTCCACATTGTCTTCCACCCATCGCGACAGGTTACCCCAGATGGCCTCGGGAACGGGAGCGATGGCGGCGTCAAAATCAAAGTTGGGGTATGTGTTCTGGAGATGTCTGAAGACGCGGGAGAACGCATGCCCAAGCAGGCCGTGGTTCCTCTCTTCAACAAGTTGGCGAGCTCTCTCGGAACGATTCGCCAGACGCGTCACCACGTCGGTGAAGAAGCGGAGGTGGCTAGCATAGTCGTTTGCGTGAGGATGAGAAGCATTCTCATCGCAGATGTGGCCCAGGGTGATATTGGCCCTGTTCCTGAGGTCCTGGAGCATGGGGGCGTGCACGCGCTCCAGCGTCCGCCTCTGAAGAACTTCCTCCGTGTTCTGTCGCGTGATGAACTCGGTGTCAGCAACCCGCTGCTGAAGAGGGAGCAGCTCAGCGCGGGCGGAGGCCAGTTCGCCCTACGTCGAGACCAGGGCGGCTGCGGCGGCCTCCTCACGCCGCTCCACCTCGATCAACCTAGACTTGAGGGAAGAAGTCCCACTAGTAGCTGCAGCTTCCACGAGCTTCAGCTTCAGGTCGTACCTGCCCTCGAAATCCGTGCGAGCCTCGGCCACCTGGTGATCGACCTCCTGCTGGGCCCTGGCCTCTCGCGCGCCAACGACATCCTCCGCTTGGGCAACTTGACGCTCCCTCATCTCCAGGCGTTCGAGCTCAAGGCTACGCTCCACGACTTCCAGCGGCAGCGCCTCCTCGCGCTTTCGGATCTCTTCCTCTTCGGCGGACGTCCCCCTCAACGACGCAAGGGAGACTCTGCGCGCCTCCACTTGCTAATCCAAGGAGGTGCTCCAGGCTTGGAGCTCCCACACGTGCTTCTCCGCGGCCTCGCGACGGCGGTCAGCTTCTTGAGCCTCTTCTAGTGCTTGGGAGCAGGCCTCACGGGAGGCTGCGAGGGAAACTTTGGCCTTTGCATTATCAAGCTCGCATTGGTGGCGCCCGAGGTTGATAGCCACCTTCACTTACGCCGCTCCTCCACCAGCGGAAGACCCTCGGCCACGAGGCACGCGTCCACATCCACGAGCTCTTCACCCAGCCGGTTCATCGCGTCCATCGCCTCCTAAAAGAGCTCGTGGAGGACAATGCTCCTTTCTTGTGCCGACTAGAGCATGTTGTTGACTCCATCCTCCGCCGCGGGGACCATAGATGGGGCCCGAAGCAGCTCGCTCCCTTTCAGCAAGGGGCTGGGGGCTGGCGCCCACCCAGTTGCAGGCCAGGCCTCGGGAGGAGCCTGAACGAGAGGAGGCCCGCTGCTTGAAGAGGAGACCAAGGCCGAAGCCACCCAGCCGCCGTCCACAACCAGGGGAGGAACCCTTGGCATGCTTCCCATGTTCCAAGCAGGGCCACAAAGGAAGGACGACGAAGGCGCCAGCTCAAGACGCCTTGTCGACAGGCTGGCTTCCCAGGTTGACTCCACGCCGTGAGCAGCGCGCAGGCTTGCAGCGCTCGAGTCTGGCAGGAGAAACAAGGCGAGAGGAGGCTGCTTCTATGGAGATTTCGCGGCCTTGGCGGAAGGGATCCTGAAGAGACAACGTCAGGAAGGGAAGCAGCATGCGGAGAATCACCAATATAAGTTACTTACTCATCAACGGCGATGTACTTCCTTTGTTTCAATGGCCCAAAGGTGCCGCTGCCGCAGCTTGGGGACCCCTTCCTCTTGAGGAGCTCTTCAAAGTCCACGCAAAGCTGACCAAAGTGTTGGATATGGTGGCCAGCACGAGGCGCAACTGAAGAAGTGCTCGAATGGGCAGCCTCAGGAGCGCCAACCTGAGGGGAGCTATCGGGCTCTGCCTCGCAGCGACCTGCCGAGGCCTCAGGATCCCCGGCCTCAGAAGATGCGGACTACATCGCCCCCTCAACCGCCGCCCTAGGGCAAGAGTTACGAGTTCCCTAGTATGATGCCTCGGGAGCCTTGGGCGGCATCAGCACCTCGGCACCTGCGCCATCGGCCTCCAGCGGTGCTCACCCCCCTGCATCCTCACTTGAGGTGAGCCCGACGCGAGCAGCAAGGAGGGGAACGACGTCGACAGGGTTCTCACGGGGCCCCACCAGACCAACTGGACGCAGCCCCCACTCATGGAAGGAGGGCATCTGCTCCGCGAATGTCGCCTTGTTCAAGCAGCGGTGCAGAAGGCAACTCTTCCTCGGCATGTCGTCTAGTAACAGGACACCCGTTAGGACCTCGAGCACCGTTCGCCATGCCTCAAGGGGGAGCTCGGACTGCTGAAGTCTCATGTGGTCCTTGCTGTTGAGCAAGGCCCACATCGGTCGAGAGTGGCGCTGAAGCGGAGCAATTCGGCACCGGACGAAGTCCTTCACCACCATAGGCGCAGTCACGTCAAGGTCCTTGAGCCTCTTCAGCCTGAGCCAGACGGGGGCTAGGCGCGAATCAGTGAGCCTTTGGTGGCACCAACCGGAGCTAGGAATGGCAGGCGCTGACAGAGAAGAGAGTAGGGGGCTAAGCACTCCGACATCAACAAATACCCACCATGTCCGAAACTCGCTCATGGATGGTGGGAGCTCGAAGTCAATCCCCACGTCGGCGTCACCGTCACGGCCTAAAAGCTAAGGCATCCTGAGCTCTACCGGGGATCAATCAGGTGCAGCGAGAAGAAGTGGCGGAGAAGGGCCACGGAAGCAGCAATGCCTACCATGGCCTCGCAAATAAAGTTGAAGACGACAAGAAGGGTCACGGATTGGGGATCAAGGTGCAACATATGAATCTGATAATGGGAAAGCACTGCATTGAAGAAGGCGGAGAAAGGAGGAACCAGGCCAGCCTAAAGGCCGTCGATGAAGAATGGGACCTCGGTGGCTGTCCGGTCGATATGGGCACGAGACGCAGGCTAGGCTACCGTCCTTCCCCACTCATTGAAGCTTGAGGCGAGCATGGGACACACCTTGTCCATGGCTTCTTGGTTGAGCACAAGCGACCTGCCAACGACAGGTTCAGCGGTCGGGCGTAGCTCGGCTGAGGACATGGGACTCTTCCCTTACTCCAACTGGTTCGATGCCATGGCAATGGAAGGATTGAGCTCAGATTGTATCGGGGGAGAGGCTAAGCTTCGAGGAAGTGGAAAAATTGGGGAGTGCGCGGCAACAATGAGAGGGAAACCGTGTAGAACATGGTGGCCGCCTAGCCATGCAGGTATCAAGCCCACGTCCAATAAGTTGCGACGCATCGACCAAGGTCGCAGGCTATTGGGGCCCGCAGTGCTCCGCACTTGCCTGTTGGCTTCGCCTCGAAGCCAAGCCCGAGCATGCCTTGGGCCCGGGGGCTACTGCCGGTGTTCTGGGAACGAGGGTCCCCAAACTTGCCTGCCTGCGGCCCACGGCATGGCTCTGCAAGCAGGCCCGTACGTACCATCTTCACGAACATCATTCAAGACCCTGGCGAGGGGCCAAGCCTCATGAGGCAGGTGACATAAGACCTCCCCAGGAGCGGCCTCACCAGGCTGGCTCGCGAGGGGTGGAGAGATCAAGACAAGGCAAACCTCGCGAGGTTCCAATGACATGAGCCATGACGATCGAGACCAGGTGGGCGCCAGGCAGGTGCCAGCGCACACAGTGTCCTTGTTTCATCTTTGGTGCTAAGGAGGCAAGCGCAGACTAAGAGTACCGAGGCGTCAAGCAAAGGTTTCCATATCGGAGCAACGAGACCAAGACCAGTAGGACGGCAAGATGGAGGTCACCGTGGAGCCCAAGACGACGTCGCCACGAGAGCCTTTGGCAGGCGAAGACTGCTTTTGTCAGGATAACTTGTACTAGTTGTCCCCTTTCAAATTGGCCGTTGTTGGCTCCCTTCCCGCTCAATATTTGGGGAGAGGACCAGGGCCTCTATAAATAGGATTAGCCACAACAGTAGGAGGAGGACCGGAGCCACCTCAACTTGGACTAGATCCAACCCATCCTCACATCCACCAAGCACAAGAACACCTCGCCTGAGGAGGTTGTTCTTCCCCTTGTACTATTCATCCTCAGCCCAAGAGGCAATCCACCACACCACACTGGAGTAGGGGATTACACCGCAACGATGGCCCGAACCAGTATAAATCTTGTGTCTCTTGTGTTGCGACTTCGTCGAGCTAGCCTTTGAGAGCCCGAAGTGCTTGAGGGCGTGATCGGTGAGGGAGAGATCATCGCACGCACCCCAGTATTCGAACCTTAAGGGTTTTGCCGGAACCCAAAATCCGACAGCGGCCGACATCTGAACAGGTGGTGCGTCTTCAGCAGTTGTAGGCCTTGGCACTAGCTGCTTTGGGGCAGAGGATGACATGTCCTGTACGCCACAAAGTCAGGCCGGCTGATCATAGGTTGATGCACCAGCCCGCGAGAGCTGCTGTGGCAAGGAGAGCATCATCGGTTGAGAGGCTACAATGGTTGCTCATGGCGGGGCTTCAGGGATCTCATCGATGAACTCTACCTTTCGTGGCCACTGGATGTGATGTAACTGTGTTTCTCCCAAGGTCCTTTGCTCATAGAAGTCTACTTCAGTCACGTAGCACTTCACACAGCCCGGCTTCAATGGCACATTGTCCAACAAGAGGCCATCTTCCAAGAAGGGTGGGCAAACCAAAGATGTTGCACATTTTAATGTACCTTCATAATGTGTAAGCATGCCCTTCAGTCGGTCTTTCATTCCAGATAGATCAGATATAACATCATCACGAGCAGCTGCAGTCTCAGTGTCGCTAGGGTCAGCTGATGCACAACTACTCTTGTGCAGTGTTGTCGTGCAATAAGAAGCATCCTCCATGCCCGCCTCCCCTCCCATCTGCTGGCTATCTGTTAGTGTTAGAGTCTTCTGCATCATCAACTCCTCAACATCCTTTTGAACAGCCGGATAAATCTCCTTCCTCAACCTTTCATACAATGCATTCTGCTTCATTTCACTCCTCGCTTTTTTCATGCCGAGCCTCTCTTCTTTGCTGAGTGTGAAAGCCCTCTTGTACAGGACATTAACACCTATACCCCTTGCATGGCCAGGGGGCTCTTTTGTTTCCATAGCAATGGACAAAATGTCACATGGCCGTGAGTTCCTGTAGAACCTTCCAGGGATCTTGGAAGCCTCTAACATCACTTGATACAGTTCGGCGTCACGTGAGTTTTCAAAGTAATAAGTTCCGTCATCATGCCTCTTTGCACATGCCCGCAAGTAGTCTGTAGTGCGTTGGCCCCTGATTTCCCTAACGGCCGGATTCCCACCCGCCGCTACTGCTTCTTTGTCCTCCTAGTCCCATATCAGTTTCATGCCATAGTATCCTGCCACACCCATATGGTGGGGGTGTATGTTCTTCATCTGAAGTTCCAATTTCTTGAAACTCTTCTTAGCAAACTCTTTAGTTGCCCTAACCCTTTTGAATTCTGCCCAGTCTGCCTTTGTAATTTGGGGGTATGCGGGGATTGGGTCCTTGCCTTCACTCAAGTACTTCTTGTACATCACGTGCTTCCAGTTTCTCCAAGCATCCCTAGCCTTCTTCAGTGTAGCGTGTTCCACCTGCATTCTCCATTGCTCTGGAACGTTGAAGTGATCCATGATATCTCGGACTATCCTTCTCCGTGTTTCTGTGTCAGCCTTCCGAAACCCCGGCAGATTAATGTTGAGCCTTGCCCTGCCAAGAAATCCACACACACTCCTGAACCTCATGCGTGCTTTATCTGGTTTAGTTGGAGCCCAAGACTTTAAATCAATCTCAGTTACTTCATATACACCTTTAGGCTGGTGTGTGGGCTTCCTTGGATCATTCTTCCATGTCCTAACCAAAAGGGTAATTGCTGCAGCTCTATCCCATTCAAGATTACATGATCCCTCACAATCTGCTGAAGACCTAGGGTTGTCTGAATCAGATGAAGATAAATCGCCTGAAGCATCACTACAAGAAATATGTCAAGTTATGACCTTCTGTCAGTGACCATGGAAGAATTGGTCATAAATTTATGACCATTTTAGACCAATTGGTCAAAAGCTGTCTGGGGGCTCCAAACCCTAAACCATAATGACCATCTTGGTCAGAAAGGTCATAATTTCATTAGAGGAAATGGTCGTAAAGCTAGTAGCACGGTCCACTGCCTCATGCCTAGATGATAACGACCAATATAAAATGGTCACTACACTTGAGTTTGAATGAATTAGGATGATTAGGCAGCTACCTCAGCAACCTCGCTTCTGTGTCACTGTCTAGGTGTCATTTTGCTTGAGTTTTAATACTCAACAGACAGACGGGGCACACACTGATACGCATGACCCATTTGACAGGTGGGGTCGAGCTCTTAATTCTCCCAAAAAAGATGCACGAGGCGGGACTCAAACCCACGACCTCGCGCTTGGTTTGCTCACTTGCTACCGCTGGGCTAGAGAGGGACAGTTGCTCGCATCTGGGAGTTTATCTATACATTATATAAAACTACGGCTCTCTCGTATCATTGACAAGTGGGACCTTCCGACCAGGTGGCATCGAACACAGCAACGATTAGCAACACTGACAGGTGGGACCCATTTGACAGGTGGGCGAGCGAACGTTTAATTCCCTAAAAAATGTGCACTAGCGGGGACTCGAACCCACAACCTCGCGCTGGGTTCGCTCGTTCGGTACCGTTGGGCTAGAGAGGGATTGTTGGTAATGTGTGGGTAGTTTTCTATATAGTATATAAAACCACGGCTCTCACGTATCAGTGACAAGTGGGACCTTCTGACCAGGTGGCGGCGGGTGGCATTGAACAGAGCAACACTAAGCGTTTTTCTAGGTCTTCCGACCAGGTGGCGGCGGGCGGCGGCAGAAGCAACCAACAGGGGACGCTCGGACGAGGGCAGGGCCGGTGGGCGGCGGGCGGCGGGCGGGGCCGGCGGTCGAAACAACCAGCAGGGGCCGCTTGCCTTGCCCACGACCTCGCCGCAGGTGACCTCGCCCATGGCCTCGCGGCAGAAGCAACTAGCAGGGGGCGGGGCGAAGGCGGGGGCGGAGCCGGCAGCGGAGGTAACCGGCAGGGGGCGGAGGCGAGGCAGGGCATGGAGGCGAAGGGACCAGGAGGGGCGTGGGCGACCGACGGTGGTGGGGGCGGGGGCAGGAACGGCGTCCTCGCCCATGCAAGGAGAGGCTCGCCGAGCATGGGGGACTCGTCGCCGCCGCAAGCACACCTCCCGGTATGCACCCCTCACCTCTTCCCCCCTCTCATCTCTCATTATCTGCACCTCGTCACCCGAGCATGGATTTCAGTGGGAGATGGATTTCAGTCAGATGTTCTTCAACATAGATGAATTTTGTTGATGCACTGTTAGGAGTTAGGAGATAGCTTGCTTGTTTGGTAGATATTGCATAGATGAATTTTCTTGATGTACTGTTAGGAATTCTTCAACTTGTTTGTTAAGAATCTTCAGGCCTTGTTTAGTTAAGATTTGGGGGGAATTTGAGCTAGATGGCCTCAGTTGTTCTTCAATTGCTTGTCTACAGATTTTTAGGATCATAGTAATTTTAATTGATAGAAACAACATAGTATTTGTTAGGAGCTAGCTAGCTTGGTCTTCCCAGAAACACGATCCTTCTAAATCTTGGTTCGTTTTAATTTGAATTAGCCTGCTCTGCAACATAAATTCATGCCAATTTCAGTGTTGGTTTGATTTATAGTTTGGTTTGTTTCAATGTTGTGGTTAGGGAATTAGAATATAAAATTTTCTGGATTTTTAGCTGCCATTACTTCCATCCTTTTTCAATAATTAATGTTGATGCACTTAGATTGATTTGCTAAGTTGCAATAATTTGTTGTCTTTGGCAGATGGACAGAAGTTGGATTAGAAAAGGAGTTAGAAAGTTTTCGAAAGAACATATGAAAGGAGTTGATGATTTCATGGCATTTGTTCGGGCAAATTTTGCCAACGATGCTCACATTCTTTGCCCATGTTGTGAATGCCTCAACCGTCCAAGAATGGCTCAAGGAAGAGTGGAAGATCATCTGCTTCTTAATGGGATGTCCAGCACATATGATAGATGGATATATCATGGAGAACCTTTAGACGGACAACCTCAACATTTTGAAGCTGATACACAGGCCCCTCATATGATGGGTGGTGGTGATGCTGGCATTGATTTCATGGAAAAGGTTTTGCGAGATAATGCTGGTTTGGAGGAAGAGCATGGGCATGAAGATGATAGGATTCCTGACCTATTGAAGGATTTGTATGATGCTGAAGATCGTGCTGATGGACAGAAGTCGTTGTTTGCTGAGGTGTTAGAGGAGGTGAAGCGCACAGCTCATGAAGGGGGTAAATTTTCTAGATTTACCTTCACCGTGAAGTTACTCCACATCAAGTCTTTCTACCGGATTAGCAATGCTGCATTCAATGCAATACTCCGCCTTTTGAGCTTGCAATTCCCTGATAGTTATGTTCCCAAATCTTATGATGAAGCATTGAGCATAATCCGCAGGCTGGGGTTAGGTTATGTGTCAATACATGTGTGCCCAAATAACTGCGTCTTGTTTCAGAAGGATTTAGCAAAGCATGACAATTGTCCAAAATGCAATGCCTCTAGGTGGAAAGTTGATGATGGGAAGAAGTCAATACCGGAGAAGGTACTGAGGCACTTTCCGTTGATACCAAGGCTACAGCGGATGCTCATCTCGAAGAAATCATCGCGTGAGGTACAGTGGCACCAGCTGAAGTGGCAACTTGTGGACAATGAGCTGAGCCATCTAGCGGACGGAGAGGCATGGAAAGAGTTTGACCGTATACATTTATATTTTGCTGCAGATCCAAGGAACATAAAACTTGGCATTGCCACAGATGGGTTTAATCCGTTTGGGAACATGAGCACGTCTTATAGCATGTGGCCAGTTTTTGTCATGCCGTACAACCTGCCACCATGGGCATGCATGGATCAGTCCAACTTCATGATGTCATAGCTTATCCCGGGTCCAGAGTCTCCAGGAAAGGGTTCTGATGTCTTTATGGAGCCCCTTGTAGAAGAACTGCTCCAGCTCTGGACTGGTGTACCCACATACGATGCCTTGAGTCCGGAAGAAAAGTTCAATATACGTGCTGCAATCATATGGTCCATCCATGATTTCCCGGCTCTGCACACTCTGTCTGGGAGGATCACAACGAGTTATAAGGCCTGTGACCATTGTGACAAAGACCCTTGCTCAAAGAGAATAAGGAGCAAGATTTTCTATATTGGGCACCGCCGCTTTCTTCCCCGAAACCATCGCTAGCGAAGAAGCAAATATTTTAATGGTGAGAATGAAACCCGTGACAAGCCAGCTGAATTCACTAAAGAAGAGCTGGAGCAGCAACTTGAAAAGGTGAAAGATGTGAGACCAGGAAAGCTTGTGAAGAAAACAAAGCGTGAGGAAGGTCAATGTTGGGATCGGAGGTCTTTTTTGTGGGACCTGCCATATTGGGCTGATCTGTAATTAAGGCATAATCTCGATGTAATGCACATTGAGAAAAACATATGCGAGAATCTACTAGGGACGTTTATGAACATTGAAGGGAAGACAAAGGACACGGTTAGTTCACTACAAAAAAAATACACTTCCATCATGATACGTGTTTGTCACAGTAGGTCGCTTTTTTTGTCATGCATGTACATCCATGACAAATTTATGACAGAATCAAGATAGTCATACCTGTGCTGTCGTAGAAGTGTTCCATGACATTACCAAAGTTATCATCACGGAAGTGTCCACTTCCATGACGATAAATCGCGCGTCACAGAAGTGCTTTCGTCAAGGGTGACCGACACATGGCATCCAGCGTAACGGAACGCCGTTAAGCTATCGGGTCGGGTTTTGTATCCAATAACCCGTTAATAGCCCCGACCAATGGGAAATTCCACGTGTAAAATTCTTATTGGCCGGACGAAACACGTGGCATCTCGTCAGTGGGTCAGATAGGCGCCTATGATATGTCGACACGTGGCACGGCCCAACAAGTTTAAATGGGCCGACCCAACTGAAGACCCACAAGCTTTTGCAGACCATAATGGGCCGGCCCAGCTAAAGGCCCACAAGATTTTGCGGACCGTAATGGGCTGGCCCAACTAAAGGCCCACAAGATTTTGCGGGCCATAATGGGCCGGCCCAAGTAAAGGCCCACAAGATTTTTGTGTGCCATAATGGGCCGGCCCAGGTAAAGCCCACAAGATTCTTGCAGGTCATAATGGGCCGGCCCAGCTAAAGGCCCACGAGATTTCACTAACATTAATGGGCCGACCCAGCTGTAGGCCCACAAGATTTTGAGGACCCTAGTAGGCCGGCCCATTAACTGGCTACCATGTTTTGGGCCAAATGCCGGCCCATATTTGATCTGGTCCATTAATGGCCTGCCACGCTCCGGGCCTAATAGTGGCCCATATGAGATCCGGCCCGTTAAAAGCCTACCACGTTCTGGGCCAAATTACGACCCAGGTCAGGTCCGGCCCTTTAAGAGGCTTTGGGCTCAATTATGGCCCATATCAGATTCGGCCCGTCAACTGGACACTATGCTTTTGGGCCCACTTGCTAAAGGCCCACTTAGTAATTCGGCTTGATATTAGTTTTGGCCTGTTAAGGGCCCGTTTAACATTTTGGCCCTATATTAATTTCGGCCTGTTAAAAGCCAGTCATGTAGTTGGGCCTAACTACGGCCTTGTTTGCATCCGGCCTGCTCGTAGCTGATATCTGATTGGGCCAAACAAGGACCGATACAATTTTGGCCTGTTAAAAGCCCGTGATTTGATTCGCACAATCATGGGCCGGGGTTCATTTCATGCTGCTGCGTAACTAGTATGAATTAAGAACAAAGCTACTCTATACAATAAAGAAATTACGGCATAGTAACTTAGAATAAACCTACACTATACAATAAAGGGTTTAAGGTATATTACATCCACTGGGCATCGAAGTTCGCCACCAGTGATCATAAAGCGCAACGTAGAAGCAGATTACAAAAACTGGGCACAATTACAGCGTAACAAAATAATACTGAACCGAGACCACTTCCAATACAGTTCAAGAATGGTTAACCTTGCGGGGGAACTGCTGTGCAAGCTGCTGAGCAAGGCTGTGAGACCGGCCTAGCATGTCGGTCATAGCTTCCAGGTGTAGCTGTTTAGCTATGAGGTTCTCATTGGTGTTCTCCGCAATCTTTCTTAGAGATAGGACTTCAAGTCGAAGTTGAGTTGCAGAATGCCTTTTTGCTAGAACATGGGACTGAAGAAGTCGAACTGATTCAGACAACGAATTCTGTGAGCTTGTCTGACTGTTAGTGTCAAGTAACTTGAACACTGCATCAAGACAAGACTTTGGGGTTGTCTCGCTATCTTCAAGATGTTTTGCCTTCTTTGCTGCAATATATGTTGGGTTTGTCTCACAGCCTTCAGCAGACTTGTGCATGCCATCAGGCATATCACCCTGAAACAAAGCAGAGAGATGACATGTTTTCCACGTGTATAAACAAAGATGATAACTGTTCTGTCAATTCTATCCAATTTCAAATTAGAAAATAAAGAGTATGTTCAAAATATCAATATCATAATTAGGCATTGTTCATAATGCGGGGAGCTTCACCACACTACTGGATTACCATGTCAACATAACAAGCATAGATGAAGGGCAAAGAAAATCATTGTATCTATTTTCGATAATGTGCATGGCATGTTGTTCATATCATCAGCCACATCAGTAAGATAAAACAGGAGATGACAAGGTGCAAACGTGGGCTGCTTCACCACACACTGGATAATAGATCCACCAAAACAAGCATACATATAGGGAGTATTAAGTAATGTGCATGGTATGAATAAGGAATTTGGTTTTACAAGTAAAACTTAGAACTTACGGTTCTTACGAACATGCATTTTGGTAGAAACAACAAACTAAACAGTAGTAAACGATAGGGAGTATGAGAAAATTAAACAGCAGTTGAGGATAAAGGCTTTAGAAGGACTGACTTACATTAAAGGTTAACACCGGCTTTATAATGCCCTTCTCCATGTCAAGGGAAGGATAACTCAAGAATTTCAGCACAGAATCTTCTTCATAAGCATTGCCTGTACTCTACATTTTGTAGAGAGTAATTATAGATATGATAATACTGGAAGGGGTAGAGGATAATGAAGATAAGATGCAATTGATGCTACATAATCAACTACCAATCCCTGGAAGTACAAGCGTTACAGGACAAAATGTAGTGACAAGAGAAATGGGCTACACTTCTGCACTGGCATTGTCTGTGTATTCTACTTGTTGGTAAGATTAAATATAGATCTGATCTTTTTTATTAAATGATGGGCGAGGGAGATAAGATGCAGAATTCTACAAAATGAACCAATCCCTCTTCCCATAATACAAGAGTGTTTTGAACACTGGTGTACTGTACAAAACGTTCTTATATTATGGGACGGAGGGAGTAGCTGTTAATGTAAGTATAGTGATAGACCACGTTCAGTCCTTACAAGAGGACTGCAGAGCTAAACCTCTTCAAAAGCATTGGGTTGATTCTAAATTTATGTAAGAGTCCATACGGATCTTATAATGTCCACCAAATGGACAATTACGAGGCTAACATGTGAAAGTAAATATGGTCATATAGGGCAAGAGGTACTCACAAGAGCAATGCAGTGTGCAGTATAGTTGCGAGATTCTGTGGTCCCTTGAGAACGAATGTTCTTCTGCTAACAGTTTTCGTACAAGTGAGACATTAAGGCAAATGCAGAAATGTAGTTCAAATTGTGATGTGATATCATAGATAGTACCTTACGTTGCGGCCCAGACCAATGTGTAACAAGATTATTCCAGTCACCGTCGGATACATGTAGCACCGGAGACTTCACAGAAATTTCGTTCAGAGGCTTGCCATTGAAGTGCGCTTGCATCGGGTAGGAACGATACTTCATCAACGAGTGCTTGAAAAGCACAACCAAACCTTGCTCGTCATCACAATCCAGTTTGCGCCTCGCCTATTTAAAAGAATGAAATCTTGTGTCTTCTGTCAGTAGAAACATATGCAGTAATGACCATGAATAACATTAGTACATTACTTACGCATAAGTTGCGGAGGAAGACTGGAAATTGTTCTGTGTCTGTGGTATAATCTTTCCATGAAGGAAAGATGCACACAAAGTTTCTGACAACAACATAAGCTTCGTCTTCTAAATTGGGAAGAAATGGAACAGGGGTCCTATTTGCTGCAATTGGGGCTCTCTCTGGTTCGAAAAGGGATTTGGCAACTAGATTTGGTGTACTCTTTGCTGGAATGGGGGTTTTGCGTCGTACAGTTGGTGCTATGTCAACTGGCATAATCATACTATTTGCTGCAGTTGGGGTCTGCTGAGTTGGGGCATCAAAAATGACCAGTGTAGTAGGGCTAGAGTCTGCTATAGTTGGGGTATTTTGTGGGTCAGGTGATATTGCAAGTACACCTAATGGGCTATTTGATTTATCAGGTTCCACTACCTTTTCCAAATACTTTGCTTGTGCTCCTCCACGATCAGCAATCGCCCACTTCCTTTTGAACGTCTGATACACAAGAACAACATTTGAATGGATAAATATGGTATGATGACAGATGGAATATGTACTGAAAATGGATAGGCAGGGCGTATTCACATGCACGATGCGTAAATTAAGCTAATGGTGGTTCAACAGAGTAGAAGCAATGCAAAGCATCAGTTGCAAGATATGAGCGAGCAATGTAACCTTGGAAAGTTAGAGCAAGTACCTTGATGGGTGAATAAGATAGGGCATCTTCCTCTGACTCCTCCACTAGGGAGCTACATTGACTTAGGTCTCCCTCTAGCTCAGAATCACTGTTAGGATCATATTCTGAGCATGAATCTGTAGGTGGAGAGTGTTTGCATTGCATTGCATCCAGACTTGATTTCAGTCCCTTAATCCCAAGTTTGACAGCCATGGCATTGTTCTGCTTTATTCTTTTCATGCACGCAAGCTCATAATCATTATGATGCTGTTTAGAATCTGAGATTCATGAAAACATAAAAAGTTGTCAGATTATCTATGGAATGCATTGCGGTTTCAACTCGGAGAGTGTCTCCCTATAAACCCCTGCATATGGAAAGTTCACCTCCCCAACCGTGCTGACCAGACCAGACACAGAGATACACACCCGAGCGGCGAACATGCATTTTCAAAACTAATTTAGGAACATTTAGCTGACCAATTAAACAACTCTATTTTAATAATATCAGATTCGTATTTGAACAACTAAGCTTGTTTAGCTTGATGGGTGGAGCAGTGTTATTATGAAACGAAGCACGTATTTTGATCGTATAGTGATCATAAAAGGGGGAAACTCTAAGCATATATTTTTTAGCAAAAGAGGGTTTCCCCTCTGATTTCTATTAAAGAAACCACCATGGAACCAACATGATCAATTAAACCCTAAGCATGATCAATTAAACCACATTATGGTTGTGCCATTGCAGATTTGAAGCTGCAAACCGGAGAAATGATATTTAGGATCCATTGTTTACTTCAAACTAAGAACTAAATTTTGAGAGCTGAAAAGAAAGTAGAGTAACCAAGTTAAGATCTATTTTCTAGTTGAGATCAAAAAGTTGAGGAGATATGAAGTACCACCTCTCTTGTGGCGCCGTGTAGGCATCGGGGATGCGATGGCTGTCGGTGGCGTTGAAGCAGATCTGCGATGGTATACGGGTGCATCGGGGGATAAGTCCCGTTGCGGTGGAAGAGAAGGTCGTGTGAGCGGCCCTGGCAAAGAGGAC